>NC_139901.1:6045458-6282958 GCF_905171665.1 Trachurus trachurus | reverse complement strand
CAAAATGTATTAAATGAAAAAAAAAGAATATTTAAAGCAGAAGTAAGCGATCCAGTCGTTTTCGCTAATGCTGCATTCCAGGCAGGCTTTTGAAATCGTAAATTACAGCTTCAAGTCACAACTTACGACTTTGTAGCGTTTCAGGCAACCCACTCATGTTTTTCCGACCTGTTTTACCTGTGAAAAGTGCACTATAACGGCCACTCGTAACTTCCGACCTGTGAACTCGTACCAGATCAAACTGGTACAACTTCACAGGTCGGAAAAACAGGAGTTACGAGTTGCCTTGAACGCACCATAACAGTCCTCGTCCCGACGTCACCACATTCACGGAGTCCCTTGGCTGCACACACAGCCCTGCATGCCGTTCTCTCTCCTCATTGGATAAAAACTGTAGGATACGATAAATGTTTTCTCCTCGGCTCAGAGCAGAGCAGAGTAACTGACAGACCCGTGTTTCGGTCCAAACACTCTAGTGATTGCTGTCGGAAGATATAACTATTTAAGACTTATATTAACACAAATATATCACTTACTTCTGCTTTAATGAGACTATCATCTTGTCTGAAAACAATTAAACATTCCCTTTTTACTGTCGCAGAAGGGGAAACATCAAAGACTCCTACAACCCTCAGAAAATTCTGTGTGAAACTCTGTCAAATAAAGTGAAACTGAGATTCAGCGCAAACTCTGCAAGGTGTGAACTTTGACGATAAGCGGTAGGGTTTTAGAGGAGACTGTGCGATACTGCAAAATTTGGTAGATCCAAAACTAAGTAGCCTAAATACAGGACCAGTATTGCCGATACCAATAGGCTACTTTTTACTACAATCTCTATATCTTTTTCGGTTCCAGTGAAATAATTCATTTAATTTTATTTCAACTGGCTGAATACTGTATATTCCCTATGTGACTGTCTGAATAGTCTATTAATCAGTCTGCTAAATTACTGTGACCATTACTGAAAAATAACATTAGCCTCTGCAAGGGACCTCTGTCTCGGTGCTGGGAGTCTGCTTCCTCCTTCCGTTTGCTCTGCAGCTCAGAGTTCTGGTTGGGGTGTGTTTTCATGTGCTTATATAAATTTGTGGTGTTGCCACAGTACTGACTTTGTTTCCTGAAAACATCGCAGGTTGCAGTGGTTTGGTTTTCAGCTGTAAAAAAGCTCCAAACAGCGCTCTTCTGCAGCCACAGCAGTGCGCTGCATGAGTGAAGTGAGAGAAGAGCGGTGTCTGTAAATGCCTGAGTTGTAGGCTACAGAAGATAAACTGAAACTTAAAGGGACATTGTGTAACTTCTTCTGTTATCTATTCACGAAAATCGATTATTTCATTCAAAAGTATGTTTTTCGTTAATCAGTAGCTAATCACCCCCATCAACAAACTAAGTGTTTCGGTAAGCTCTGAATTTGCCGTTCATATCACATGGAGCCGGTAAGGTCGGTGCTGGCTGCCATGTCATGTCGCCATGTTTTTACGTTCAGTGGCAGCGTGAAGGTAGGAAACCACGGAAACTCAGCGGAGACACCGGAGCTGTCGGCTCAGGTCGAGGTGGCGTCTCGGTGCAGTGAGGACTGTGAGGACTGCACGTGAATGCTGCATTCAGGTGCAGTCGGGACGGCCGTCGGTAACAAACCAGATGTAATTTTAGTCAAAGAAGTTGAGAGAAAGCCGGTAAATTTTGTCACGTGTATTGTTTTGCCTCGTGCTGACGGACCACTTGTTTACATAGAGGCTTGTTTATGCCATCGGCTGTTGTCTGTCTGCGGTCTGCCCAATTTCACGTGAATGCAGCATGAAAAATACGATTGAGTTGCTTGCCATAGGATACAACCGCAATGCTAGATGGGAGTAATTCTACACAATACACCTTTAAGAATCAATCTCATCACACAAGTATCGATCAATACCCAATACCAACGTTAGTATCGATAGGCTACTATCGATATTTTAAATTGATCCGCCCCCACCCCTAGAGGAGACTTTGTCCTCTTTAGATGTGCTCTCATTCTGTGACGAGGACTTAATTGAATGGTACCGCTGTAATGAGAAGCGGTACAGTTACAACATTATCCGGACCGATTCTCAATGTAGTCATTTCATTTTAAATGAGGGGCGGCTGTATTTCAGTCCGTGATTTAAAACAACGGGCTGGCGGTACCACTTGTCGGGTGCTGCTTCTCATTTGTGTGTGTGTGTGTGTTTAAGTATAGTATAGTAGTATAGTACCTGGTGATTATCGAATAGGTTTTTGGTTGAAATGCCCATCCGTATGGGGAATCAAAATTAAATGTTTCCTCCAATTCATTAAATTATTGTTACATTGTTGCATTTTACCAGTGGTGAGAAATGAAGCATTGTGATGACCCTGCAGTAAAACTCTGCTGTGTAAGGTTATTGGTGAGATGACGTCCCTTATTAGTATTATTAGGACAAGGAGTAAATGTCACACCGCTGCTCCTCTGCATTGTGGAAACATTTGTCTTTTCTTTTCTTTGACTCTCTGTCACTCATATTCAATCATTTCAGGATGATAGACAGGGAGAGAGAGAAGAGAGAGAGAGAGAGAGAGAGAGAGAGAGAGAGAGAGAGAGAGAGAGAGAGAGAGAGAGAGGGGTGGAATGAATTTGCCAAAATGTTGAACTATCCCTTTAAAACCTACACAACAAAGTTGTAACAAAAGATAAACATATGGATTCAGTCATTCTAAACGGGAAAGAAAGTTGCTGCACATGTGGGGTAAGACCTGTTAGTATTCTCTGACATCAAGATATTTTTAAAGATAAATAGTCAATGTCAAACAATTTAAAACCCCTGTGCTACTGAGAATTTATACATGTCCATTTAACGTTTGTTAATAACCATAAAAATACAGATGTATCACAGGGATACTTTTTTATTCTAACCAATTAAACTCAAATATTTATAAGAATAAAGCACTTTGGACCTTCACAAAAATGGAGCATGGACTGTTGGGACTGTTCCCCGACACCTCTGCACTGATACTGATGTTATGGAACCAAAAAAGGAAAATGTGTCCATTTTTCCAGTGGCGAGAAATCGAAGCATTGTGATGACCCTTAACTCTGCAGTGAAAGCTCTGTTGTGTGAGGTTATTGGGGAGATGACGTCCCTTATTAGGATTATTAGGACAAGGATGATACCTGCTCTGTCAAAACAATATAGTTTGATCAACTGCTCATCATCAAACAAAGTCACAATGTCTTTCTGTTCCCTGAAGGTTCACGCACGTTTCTCTCTCAGTGCCATGCCCTACTGGCAACTCTTAACCACGTAGGACACCTCTGGAGCTCTCCTAAATATCTGGGGGAGTAGGAGTGATTCTTAGACTTAAGAAGGTTGATAAATATACTTTATTCTTAAATTTGAGAGTAGGACTAAATTTCCCAAATTCTCAGCACCAAAAAAATGAAATTCAGTCATTAGTGACTCACCCTCATGCTGATGAATAGTCCGGAGTAGTTTTTTATTTCTCAAAGTGCATCTGGAGACCCGGGAGGCCGGTTTGTAGTCCAACAAAAGCTTTATATGAGAGTAATAGGGCCCGACACAAAAACGTCTTTAAAACTACACAAAAACCATTTAATATTCCTCCACACTGCTCGTCCACAGCAATCCAAGTGTCCTGAAGGAATATAGTCCAGAGTTTACCTGAAACAATGTCATTTAGGACATTTTTACAGCCTAAACAGTCCTGCATTGAATTTGCCTGCATGGTGCGCGCTCGCATTCACGTGATGCACACAGACGTGACTGGACTTGCCTCAATGACGTTGTTTGGGGTAAACTCTGTACTATATCCCTTCAGGACACTTGAATTGCTGTGGACGAGCAGCGTGGAGGAATATGTCAAGGTCTTTGTGAAGTTTTATGGACCTGTTTGTGTCGGGCACAAAGCACGCGTGAACGCAAGAGCGCGCCCCAGGCAAATTCAATACAGGACTGTTTAGGCTGTAAAAATGTCCTAAATGACCTGTCATGATACTGTACATTATAGTTTCAACATGTGTGTTATTTGTGTTTGTACAGGAACAGCCTTAAAAGACACTGTGTGCTCTGAATGCAGTGAGGGAACATTTTCTAATGGGACATTTACGTCTTGTCGACCACACACACCGTGAGTGACACTTCACATCACACACAGACATAAGGTTTCTAACAGCTGCAGTGAATCCGTAGTTTCTGTATATTTTCCCATAAAAATGTCTCTCTGTCATTCTAGTTGTGGATCAGGAAGTAAGCTGATGAAACCAGGAACTACTGAGAGTGACGCTGAATGTGAAGAAGAGGAGAAGAGTTCAGATGGGACAGGGATTGTGGTCGGCATTGTAGTAGTTTTAGGGATTGGCCTAGCTGTACCGGTTTACCTTTTCAAGACGAAACGATATCCATTCGGTAAGATCTGTGTGCAGTCAAAGAAAGTGTTATGGTTTAATAGATGATTCTGCCAAGTCATGATATTAAGATGTTTTCCATTGGTTTTGTTTTTAGGCAAAAACAGAAATCCTACAGCAGAGGTATGTTTGTTACTGTGTTTCAGAAGCTGTAGCTATGGACTATATGGTCAGTAGATGATAATACTTGGTTTATCTCTAATTCTATAATTTAATCTGTTTATTATTATTTCACCAAAAAGGAAAACGGATCCGATGAACAAGAAACACCGTTGATGCAACTAACACCAGAAAGAGGTAAATCGGCCTGATAATTTTCCTTGTGTTCTCTGTCACTGACTGAGCTGACGTCTCTCTGTGAATCTGAACAACTGAACCAGAGGTTTCTGCTTTAACTGAACATGTTAAACATACATTTCACTGTACTAGCTGTATATGTGACAAATAAAGTACCTTTGTTGGTGAACCCTCTGTTTCTCTCCATAGGATAAAAGACAGCATGGAGACAAATTCAATCGCAGTGTCTGTTCACTGCAGAGTAAGTGTGCTCCAGAATCCAGTTATAATCCAGTAGGATACTGGCACATTGTCTATGCAAGGGACAGAAGGCACACCAGAGCTGCAGTTCTGTCTGGATCAACCTGTACTAATATAGTTTAATATTACAGTACGTCTGAGTGATATGACCTGAAATTAAAATGTCAGATTTTATTCACACCCAACTTGATTGGTGATTTTAATTGTTTTTCTCCTTCTGAATTAAAAAAACAAAAAAAAGAAATGACTCAAACCCAGGTTATGTTAGCGAATATTCATGTGCTGTAGCGGCATGCATGGCATCTTGTGACTGACCAGTGAACATGATCCAGGAACACACAGAGGGACTGGAAACGTCTCAGAGGGTTTTGTATCAGTCTCTCTAGACAGCAGCATCTCTGTGTTTACCTCTGATGGACAGTCTGACTGTGACAAACACATTCACTGGAAACGTGTTTGTGTGTGAAGAACAGAGAAGCAATGAGAGGCTGAGTGGATCAGTGCCCAGCTCTGTAGTAAAACTTCACTGATGTCCTCTGGTGGACAGAGAGCTCATTGCATCACAAACTGGATGTTGTCATATTGAAGGACAAACAGCTGGAACAGAGGACAGTGTCCTTTACTGCAGCAGGATCAGAGACAAATGACTGAAAGCATCAACCAGTTTGGGATCTTTGCTTCAGCTCCTGTTCTGGGTTTGGACTTGATTATACAGTTTCTTATTTTCTGCATTCTTTAATTTTATATTTTGGGCATAGGCCTAATAAATATTCAGTGCTTCATTATCTGTTTGCTGGGATTTTAATAAGCTGAGAGTAATTGCAGCAACGGATGCTCTATGTTTATCAGTTTCTATTAAACATCAAACATGAATACGTATGTGCTTTCTTTACTTTACTTCGTTCTACATGTTTGGACAAATGTGTTCTTTTGAAAAATGTGCGTTCAGGACCATGATGGGCAGCTCCTCAAGGTGCTTTATATCAATTTGCACTTCAGACTTTTTCATTTCACGCAGCTCGGACCCCAGTGATGATGGAACTGTAATGTCCAGGGTCCTCCTCTTACACTGAAATGCTTTTTTATCTCTGGGCTGCGCTGTTGGAGTGACCGACCACACAATAGGACTAGATCAGCAAATTACCCTCATCATCTGGTCAAACCTGACCCTATTTAAACCTGCCGACCACCCCACTGACCTCACACAGGCTGGAATCCATGAAGCGCCAATCCATCCAAACTGTGTATAACAACCAGTTCATAAAACACAGACGCTGTGTGAGTTAGGTGAGAGTGCAGAAAAATTATGTCTCTGAAATCAATAAAAGATAAAGAGAAGTTTGCTTTTAATTAAGCTGATCTGGGTGACCCAGCTCTGGTATGAACGAGCAGCAGAGACTCCATCATTTAAATTTACGATCAGCTGACAGACGCAAAGATTTAATTCAAAATGAAATCCAGCAGCAAATTCGCACCTCTGTTTTTCACACTCATTGGGATTTCCACAGCCTTTATTCAAATGCTCTGAGGGCTCTTTCCTCAATAACAGCTACAGATAATATTTTTACATGAGACAAGCTTTTTTCTTTTCACTGACCCACAGAAGATTTAACTCAATCCAATAAAATTGGCCTAACTTCTAAAAAACATAGTAGATTATTTTTTAATATTACACTGAGTCCACTGCATGAGAAGGTGTAAAATACATGAACCTTTTGAAAGGTGTAATCAACACAATGTCCAACATCATTCACAAAGAAATCCCTGCACCCAGATCTGTGTTCTCCCAATGAGCCTGTTAGAGAAATGTCTCATTGCTTTAAAATGGAAAAGGGTCTGTGATCAACCTTTGAACCTTTGAATTAATGAACTGTCTTCTTACATAATGATCAAAAGGCCAACAATCAAAAAGAGTCATTTTCTATTTTCACATCAGTGACTGATGACCTGACTTGACATTTAACTTTTAATTTAAGCTCATATCCTCCTTTGGGAGAAACTCCGTTGGCTGTCATGTTGAACAGCTGGCTGAGTCCTCCTGTCCAGCTCCAACCCTAGATCAATTGGAATTTAAAGTTTTGGCACAATTTAATCTTGGTTTACTTTTTTTTTTGTTTTAAACTAAATTGACTTTATGGGGAGGTTTAAATTTAATCTGTCTTCATTTAAACTAATTGCAACAGTATTTCAAGTTCCAGCCCAACTCATTTATTTCTCACCATCACAAAGGTCAAAACTTTCACAACTTAGTTGATGATGTTCAGAATAAATAAAGAAATGTGATATAAAAACAATATGTAGCAGCGTCACTGTTTATGACTCAGAATATTTATATATCCGAGTGTATTTATATCTCCAGACATCTCGTCTGTGGCAAGCAGTTGCTTTTCACACATCTGTACACCATATGTGTGTGTGTGCCACTGTGTTCAGCAGGTTGTCTCTGTCTGTCTGGTGCTGAGCAGGTGGTGTAGTAGCCTACAGCTGCTGCTGCTACTGCTGCCAAAACCAAGATGACGACAGAACCTAAACAGAGAGAGGTAGCTGCCTTACAAACCAAAACAATGAGCGGAAAGAAACTAAAAAAAAAAAAAGAGCTAAAGAGAAGATCACATTAACACACATGTCTCTGACATGATTTCATAGCAGACGTTACAGTGTAATAAGCAGTGTCAGACAGGAGAGAGATACATGAGGAGGGGCTGTTGTGATGGAAGAAAGGATTGATTCTTAAAGCCTCGTTTTTACAACCACTGCATCACAGCTCAGACAGCAGCACTTTGAAATAACTGATGTATCCATCTGTCTGAGAGTGTGAAGGGAAACGGTCAGTGGGCTGAAACCAGCATCTGTCGTAATGACTGTAAATCAGCCGACCCACAGAGACTGCCTGGTGTGTGTTATGAACTCCTCTACCAATCATATTGTTTATTCCAGACACTTCACATCTGGCTTTCCAGTGTGACATTATGCTTTATGCGTGCATATGAAGTGTGTTATGGTTTCCCATGAATGACACTGTGATGATGACACAAACAAACAATGACATCAGATTATATGTAAATTAAAGGGGCCTGTTGACATTTACACAATTCACGCTTTCTGTATTCCATCCAGTCTGTGAGTCAGTGTAAGGTTTAGACTGTGTTTTAAACACACACACACACACACACACACACACACACACACACACACACACACACACACACACACACACACACACACACACACACACACACACACACACACACACACACACACACACACACACAGAAGCTAATTCGTCGTCAGTTTCACAGCTTTTACTTTATCATTATATTGTAAAATTATCATGATTCTATTGGTCTGAGGTCTGTTTCATTGTTAGCACACGTCTGTTTTGTTTGAGCTATAACATCAAGACACTTACATGACTTCATGATTTATTCTGATCACAATAATTAACACAGTTTTCAGCAACAAATGAACTCACATCTGATTGAGACAAACAACTGTGAGCAGGAGGCCCAGGGCGATGCTGCAGGCAGACAGAGGGGTTTGCATTCATCAATATTATGACCTCTGTGGGACCAGGCCCTGCTCTTCCCAGCAGTGCTCTATAAGTAAAGACTATAAGAATAACAAGCACTCAGAGCACAGACCCCCACCAAGACCAGTGTCGAACAACATCCACCAGACTTCAGAGAAAAAATCCAATTCATAGTAAATGACAGGTTTTTCCTTCCTCACATCCCTCATGACTTATTGAGAGCCCTAACTTGATTTTAACCCTTACTTTAACCTTAACTCTCACCCTTAGCATTGACATAAAACTCTTTTTCCCATTTGTGGAAATTGTCCCCAGTTGCACAAAATGTCCCCAATTCTCTTGTTTTTAGTCGGAATTATAGTCCCCAAAAGTGTCAGATACAAACACACACATTCACACACACACCCACCTTGCTCTCTGTCCTGGGGATGGTTTGGCTCGCTCTCAATAAACAACAAACAGAAACAGAAACACAAGAAATAAGTCTCTTATTCATCTCTCATTTGATGACACTAAATAAAACAAAAACTTACATCTTTAAAGTGTGTAATTAAAAAAAAAAAGTCATATTTTTTCTCTTTTACATCTTGATGAGCAGCAGTAACAGTGCATCCTGCTCTGCCTTCACAGATCAGCCTCCTTTCCAAGCCATGTAAAATGTGACTCATTTCACCCTCAGTGATCTAAATTATATTTGGCCTCTTCAATAAGAACATCAGTGAATGGACAGCAGCCTTAATCACTGGCTTCATTCACCTAAATATATTCAGCTTGCTCTCAATCACGATATAATCCATCAGCCCTGAACGTCTGTTTTTGTCCTCCGTGCTGCAATCATTTCACTCCCAGCATGCCTTTGTTCTAGTGGTCTGTTCTTATCAGGCCATTTAAATGTCCCTCTCATGTCCTGAGCAGACTGGCTGATGAGACTGTGGCCCCGCTCGCAGTCAGGGCCGTGAATCTATCAGCACTCTCAAGCGCTGACAAGGACGGAGGACGTTTGCTTAAGTTAATTAGTAAAGGTGCCCTCGACTGTGAGATGAGACAAATTCATTAACAGCTGAGGCCTGAAAGCTACACACACACAGGAAGTGTGGCAGCAGACATTTGATGTTGATCGTCAGTCCACGGTGTCTGTGATACACAGACAGGTCAGGAGGACTGTTAATCCTAATAACATGTGTGTAAAGTTGGACAAACAGCTACAGTTAGACAACACACACAATATCGCATTCTGTTCACCTCTGGTTTCCACTTGTTTGTGAACAATTGAAGAATTATTTGATATATCAGAGGGACATTACAACTGACTGTGCAGGTATTTTTTTCTCATTTTTTTATTAAGAGACTTAAAGCAGAAGTAAGCGATCCGGTCGTTTTGTCTAACTTCCTGTCAGCAGATGGAGTTAGCAGTCCCTGCCCTCGTCCCTACGTCACCACATTCAGGCGCATCCCTTGGCTGCACACACAGAGAGGACTGCCCCTTTATGCCGTTCTCTCTCCTCATTGGATAAAGGTTGTAGGATACAAGGAAAGTTTTCTCCTCGGCTTGCAGCAGGGCAGAGTGACTGACAGACCCGTGTTTCAGACCAAACACTCTATAGAAGTGATCGCTGTCGGAAGATATAACTATTTAAGACTTATATTAACACAAATATTCCGCTTACTGCTGCTTTAAAGCTACCAGAACCATGTAGAGTATTTGTTACAACAATAACACATGTCATCAAGCACACACTCTGCCGGTCCTGTGTCTTTAAACACATAGTAGAAATACACGAAGAAACGAAACACAAAACTTTAAATGATCTAACGTAGTGAAATTATCTGTCGATGTAGCAGGATCACTTTACTTGACAAGAATTCTTAAGATGGGCTGGTTCCAGTCTAGAAATTAGTAAACTCTGATAATGGTTTGAAATAAGGAAAGTGCTTTTTAGTAATGAAGTGAAATGTGTTAAAAGTTTAAAGGGATAGTTCAACATTTTGGCAAATTGGCCCATTGTCATAATCCCTATAGTTTTAGGAGTAGGTTCGTTACCTTTATCTGTCGGCGGAGCAGAGGAATTTCTTCATCAAATACACAATCCAACAACTCCAAAATGCTCTTGTGGACAAGTTGTGACTTGCGCATTCACCATGAAATATGAGACAATAACGGAACGTTACAAGACCATTAAGAGTTGTTTTCAAGGCAAATGCAGAGACTGCTTGCCGAAAAACTGCCCCCGACGGGAACCTTCAGCCAATCATCCGTTCTTTCTTACTTTTACCTTTATTTATTCAGGGAGGGCCAATTGAGAGCAAGTTCTCTTTTCCAATCATGCCCTGATTACAAACAACCTGTAAGCTGTCAAACTTTAAAATGGTTTTAGTACAGTGACGAGTCTGTGACCCCCCTTCATCTCTCCTCCACTGCTACCATGGTGACCAGACCAACTCCAATCAAACCATCCAATCAGAAGTTCCGCACATGAAGATGTCCCATCCTACAGCTCCATCCCATATCACCAATCAGTGTCTACACTCCAGGGGAAGATTCCTATAAACCTATGGATTGTTTCCATGGTGACCCACGCCGGACACCCAGGGTCCAAGTGCCAAAGTTTACTCCCCCTATTAACAATAAATTTCACTTACAATATGTCTCATACTCTCTTGTTCCCTTTAGTATCTTCTGATTGAAATAACCAATTGGCTGTTTGTTTGTAAGTTTTGGTTTTAGTCTCATTTCCACATACACAATGACAGAAGAAGGAAGCTCATGTCCTGCTCAATGTCAGCTCATCAGGAGGATGCTTCAGATGACAGTCCACGCTAACACTTTCAATAAGTCTGTTATCTTTGCCTAAGCCTGCCTCTGACTGAGAGTTGTGTGTTGTGTTGGAGCTTTGGGTTTGTGGTCCATGCATGCTGCATCGATCTGTTTAGCTTTAATCCTGTTGAACTCCTCGACTGTGGAGCAGGGACGCCGAGTGGAGCAGCTGTAGCTTGACAGCGTAATATCACGTAAGGTCCCATGAGGAAAGTTAAGAGCGGTTGCCAGTGTCACCGTGCATAAGTCTGTGAGCACCATCTGTAAGAAGAGTTGGGAAAACACATGATTACATCTCAATTTACATAGGATTCATATGAACTACTTCAAACTGAGAGTAAATCCAATTGGGAGAGTATAATGTCAAAAACATATGCTAGATTCATTTCCTTATATCCCCTGGCTCAGGGGTGAAACAGATCCAGCAGTGGGAGCTGTTGCAGGGATTAGCCACATCTTAAATCAAACCGACTCCTAGTCTCTCCAGATCAGTCTGAAGCATTGTTTTAATTTGCTCTGGAGATAAAGGCCAATACAGGCAGGATTAGAACAGGAAGACTCAGCTCTGTCCAATTTATACAGGCCTATAAAATACTCTTTCCACCGCCACTTCCTGCTCTGAGCTCAGTAAATAAATAACATCCATAAAGGTCTGTTTACACACACCGCTCCAACACAGGATTCCTGTGATGATTAAACCACCAATTCTGAAATTCTCATTAATGGACGCCTCCATGACTGTTCTATTATCATGTATATGAACCATATGGACTAAGGGGAGTATTATTATATTATATTATATTATATTAAGGGGAGCTCAGTACAGGGCAGGACTACACATCTGCATCTGATGTAGGCTATATTTTGCATTATAACCACTGGATAGTGGCACATGTTGTGGATGTTTATGCAATATTTGGTGATCAATTAAAGCTGCACTGGTTAATATTTTTGTCAGAAATTGGCATTGGTTTACATTCACACCCAGGCCCAGTCCCTATTCTTCCCTCTCCATTTTGGGCGTAGGGGTGTTCCGATTCCCTGTTGGATGAACATGGTGGGGCTTAGATGGAGGAAAACAGACCTTCAAACCAAGCTTTTTCAGGACCGTTTCTAAAATTTAACTAAAGTCTAGCAGCAGCAAATTCATTATGATGCAAATGATTAATTTCTATTTGCTGAGGGTACTGTTGCTAGATGACAGTAAAACATTTCACTGTACTGATAGAGGTTTAAATTGTTTTTCTCTGCTTAAGAAATAACATCATGCACTCAGAACTGAACTGAGATACCAACATATGCATAATTAATACACGTAGCTATAACACCAGCTCATAGAGGAGTCGAGGAGAATTTGAGGAGATGGTCAGATGCAGGAAGATCCAACACCATCTGTCATTCACAATACAACATACAACATGAAAACATAACAATTATGTTGTCATGACAATATTTGCATAAATAAGCTGCTTCAGTGACTCCGACTTTGATTGAACTGGGCATCAGTCTCATCATTTAAACCTGTGCAGCACAGCCGTGATTTACAGCTGGTAGTGATGGTGATCTGTCAGTGAAGGAGATCGCCAGGGCAAATGCCTGCGAGTGACGATGACCAGAGGTCAGAGGTCAACAAGTTCCTTTTAATCACTTATTGATCCATCAGACTGGTCAATGTGCAGTGATTGTCTGATGGCTGATGATCATTGGCCACCAGGGGGCAGTGTGTCTCTGTGATGTACACCAACAGGTACGACAGAAGGTCGGATCATTAGAGTCCTTCATTAAAACCAAACCTGTTGGTTAAAATCCCCTTTGTGAGTAAAATAAATCAAAATAGAAAGCTATAAAGAAGCCGCAAGAATAAATAAATTAAAAGCAGAACCCAGACAAAGTTTAGGCAGTGAGAGTTTGATTCATTATAAAATGCTTTCCCCATCATCCTATCATCGGTGCTCAGGTAAAATAGGTAAGGGATATTAATATGAATAATTAATCAGGATAATAAAACACCATAAAATATGTATATCATAGAAAAATGTTAATACTTGGATTTTTATTTAAAAAAAATGTTTATATCAAAATAGAATGCAGCACATATACATAAGTAGGCATATAAGAACAATTAAACATGCAGAATAACAACATAAAAACATGCAAACAATTAACACTGCAACTATACTTTTTTCTTATAGCTCTTGTTTCTTATTTAATAGAAAAACATAGAAAAAAATATCTTTAAAATTAGCCTATAGGAATGTATTGGTATAAATTAAATATGCAAGATGTACAAGAAAAAAAATGAATAAGGATAACTTCATTAGAAAACAGGCCAGGCTGTTCCTGATCTAACCTAAGGCCAGCGTTAGGCTAAGCTTTAGGGTTGAGGAAGTCTGTAGATTTGTGGGCTCATATAAATACATGATAGATCATAGGAAATAATGATGGTTTTTGTAGGAACACTGAAAACTTTCCTGTATGTGAAAGTCTGCTGCTCATCAGTGACACTTCAGTAACAATATAATACCTGGGAACTGACTCTAAACATGTTGTTCCTCCATTAAAGGGGATAGTTCACCCAAAATTCAAATTTTTGAACAGAGCAACACTGGGAGCTTCCGCTACAAACAAGCTTAAAAACATATACTTATTTAATTTTTTTCTGAACAATTTCTCATGTTGGGGCTTCAATACAAGAGGGACATTACAGACGAGCACTATGGAGGTATTTGGATGTTTTTTGGTGTGTCTTTTTGGACGAAGAAAAGTGAGCTCCGTTCGCAACCGTCATATGGACATGCAGTGCTGCACGGAGCCCCGCTGTAACTCAGAGAAGGCACGGAGGACTCTGAAACTTCTCCCAGCCCTTAGTCCACATGAGGGTGAGTAGATAATGTGTGAAATTTGAATTTTGGGTGAACTATCCCTTTAAAGTTTGCTCTGTGTCACAGTATACCTGAGGTCCTGGTGCCACTGAGCTGCTCTTGTCTTTCCTGACAGGTTATCAGAGTAATTTAGTGTCCCTGCCTCAAATGGCATGTGGGTGAAACAGTTTGTTCTATGAGGACTCTTTGAAAGAACACAGAGGGGCTGATCCTCCTTATTAACCACTTTTAGGAACATCTGGTTACTGAAATGAGGGGCACGGAGGTGAACAGCAGCCTGTGTAAGACTGACAGAGAGCAACACACACACATCCTCATCCTCTCATCATACATCAAGAACAATGAAACATTAAACTAATAGATATTTTTCACAAGTTCAAGTACAACAGCCTATACATGGTGAACAATTTCTCTCACTGAGCTTCACAACAAACCATTTTCAACCATATTATACACATTCAATATTTAAGGTGGATTAATGTATAAATATTTGAATGCATGTTTTTACACTTTTTTTTTTTTTTTTTTTAGTAATTTGAGCAATGTGGCTTATTGGGCTGTTGACTATAAATTGAAATAAGATAGTTGACATAACATAAAAACTATATAATAATAGTTACAACAGAAGCAATGAAATTCAAAAACAAGAGATAAGTTACGGAGGAAACAATAAGCAATAATTATGCGCAATTCAACCAATTCCATCAAGGTCACAGGGAATAAGTGTTTGTGTCGTGAGCACATTAGGTTTTTATGTCACTTTAACATTCATATGGAGCTGGCAATAAAATGTTGAGTGAGGGTTTTACAGTAGGAGCAGCAGCCCGGTGGGTGGGGGCGTGGTCCTCCCTGCCCTGACAGACAGGGGGCAGCACTGCTCCTCACACGCTGCTGAACTGAGCTGAGCTTTCATACAGATTCATAGTCATCAGTTTGGAGGCTGCGGACGCAGAGCTGTGAATGTGCTGGGACATTGTGTACTGAACGCTGTGTGCTCAGGCGACACAACACACACACAAAGACTGACAGACTGCTGTCACGTGAGAGTGTCTGCACTTAAGGAATCCAGTCAGTTGTCATATTCACTCACTGAACATTATGTTCAATTTTCTGTAATTTATCATTGGAAATATGTTTATTTTATATCTATTTCATATTTTGCGGTTGGTTTTCCACACTTTGTGTAGTTTTTTTGTTTTTTTTTGTGCTTGAGTTTCCTTTGAAACATGTATTTGTTGTCATGTGTGAGTTGGTGATCATCATACTGTAGGCAGATAATATTACTCTACAAACATGAGCTGGGATTAAATCAGAGAAGAGATGTAAGTCATTTCTATTTCAGAAATGCTCAGAGACACAACCCCACATTTGGTTTCATTGCATTTTAAAGCATATTTATAATAACGTTTGAAATGAAGCTGTGAGAAAGACGTAATAGTGTGAGTTTCCAGTGTGTGACTAATAGGAGTTGGTTCATTCTGATGAACAGGTGGTGTGATGTCATCGTTTATTCATTAAGTGTGTGTATTGCATTTTGTTACATTTCACATTTTGTTTTTGTTGATGCGTGAGCTTTTATTTCCACTTCAGCTTTGTGTGACACTTATTCAAAGCCCGTGCTTCTGTATCTGAAAATGTTCATGTTGACTGTTTTCGATGATGGAAGGCGACCGATGTGACAGAGGCCGCGGCCGCCTGTGGTGATGAAACCCTGAGGCCGAGGAGGGTTTGGACTGAGTTTTAGCTCATTTTTGGGGCAGGGACACAGTTCAGCAACAATACAAATACACAGCAGAGATCATCAGAGCATAAAACTGTCTCACAACAGAATGTGTACTGGATCACAACTTAAAGGGATAGTTCAACATTTTGGCTATTTGGCCCATTGCCAGAAGAGACAGAGTTGTTTGTTATTGTTGAAGCAAATGCATGGACTGCTTGCTGAGAAACTGCTGCCGACAGGAACGCGCATCAGCGGTTTTGCATGAATTTACCTTGAAAACAACTCTGTCTCGTTCCGTTCCATTATTATCTCATAGCGTGGTGAATGTGCAGGTCACAACTTGTCCACAAGTTTTCTTTTTGTCCAATCTATGAGCCTCCGTAGCGTAGCTCTGAGCAGCTCGCGGATCTGCTCCGCCGTTCTAAAAATAGCTTGCATCGACAATTAAAGGTAACGACCCCAAGACTATAGGGATTATAGCAATGGGCCAGTTTGCCAAAACGTTGAGCTATCTCTTCAAAGCTGAGACGTCTTCACGTGAAAGCACTTGACACTTTAAGTCTGTGTGCCTCAGCCCTCATGTAGTATTATTAGGTTTAGTAGGATTATTATGAATGGAGACCTGAGATGTTCTACCTCCTCACACTGGTGATACTCATCCTGTTGATTTTATGTGACTGTATGAGTTGTCATAGATCCTGGTGGTCGAAAACAACTCTAGCGGACGTTACTATTCAGTATAGAATTCACAAGAACATCTTTATTTTTTTATGCCTAAAAATTAAACACATAAAAGACTCTGAAACAATCACATAAACTATATCCTTGAGTCTCATTGACGGTTACTACCTTCTGTTGTTTATTGTCTTTATGTATTGTTTATGCTGCTATGCTGCCCATTCCACTCTCCTGTCTGTCCCACACTGGTGCCAGTGTCAGTTTCCTCCCAAGGGGATTAATAAAGTACTTTGGGTAACCCTTTAATTGACAGGCCACTAATTAAGTGATAATGTCAAGAAATAGCCAAGAAATATCAAGCAATTGCATCATAATGTCTATAAATAGCCTAGAAATAATGGTCAATTACATAGTAATTGAGAAATATAGCCAAGAAATAACGACTGATGGCATAGAAATAGCCCAGAAATATCGATCAATTGTAAGGACTTGGTGGAGAAAATTCTGGCCTTTCCCAAAAAATTCAAAGCATGAAAAGCATGTGTAATCTTTTGCCTTTATGAAAAACATGACTTTACTTGGCCGTCACTTCTAGGCTATTTCTTGACATTATCACGTAATTAGCGGCCTGTAAATTAAAGGGTTACCATACTTTGTACCGTATTGTATCACATAGTATAATTTTGTATCGTATCATATCGCATCATATCATATTGTATTGTACCGTATCATAATGTTTTGTATCATATCATATCATATCATATCTGATTTGTATTCTATCCTACCATAAAAATTGAATGGACTTGAAAACAAGGTTGAATCAACAGAAGAGTGTGGTTTTGTCCATTTCTTTTCTTTTCTTTTTTAGATTGTGGTTAACAGACAACATTCAAAATCAAAGGAATCTTTATTAATCTACAAACATGGACTAAAGAGAAAGCCATGGTCTCTGGTGAAGAATCTTCTTTCCTCTCTTTGTCTATACAGGAAGGATGTAGGTTTGGATATGGATGGTAAGCACATGTCCCTTAATAGATGTAACTATCAATATTTGAGTGAAGTCATTAGATAATCCCAATGTGCTCTTACAGAGGCTGTGTCTCCAAGGCAACTGATGTTGGCATCAATAGATATATTCAACAGATATTTGTGAATTATTGTGATCAGGAGGGATGGGGCACGGGGATTTGTGTAATTGTCTGAGCTGATGTTTTATTCTCCATTTATATTTGATTCTATCACTTATTCATTGTTCCACCTGCTCAGGTACTACAGGTTGGTAATGTTAATTTTATTAAAACCTGGCACAATGGATCTCTCAAAGTCAATGTAGTATTGCCCGCTGTCTAAATAAACACTGCTGTCAAAATTTCAGGGTTGCCTTCAAAGCATCAGTGCAGCAAAACCTAACCCTAACCCTATCACCACCTTTATCATGAGATGGTTGATACTGATGCGTCAGCAGATGAACAGCATTTTACTGCTGGAGCTGATGTAGTTTAACCAGAAGCTGATTCTCACTGTGAAAATAAAGGAAAAGGGACTGCAACACCGCTGCTGCTGAATAAACAGATGTCGATGAATAGGGTTGAATGTTGAATACAAAATACTGATTTCTGTCAAGGCAAATACCCATTTTTTAGAGTTTAGTTGTGAAAATACAGATTTTATGTATTTAAACATTCGGTCCTCTTTGATTTGAAAGTGGGTGTTCTTTTCAGTACTACTTGTGGTATATGATGAGGTTGTTGACTGTTGTTAACATTGTCATCATTGCGTGGGATCTGTTTGTATAGTGCTCTTTGAAATGTATCTCTTGTGAAACACTTCTGTGAAAGGTGCTATACAAATAAATGTATTATTATTATTATTATTATTATTATTATTATTATTATTATTATTATTATTATTATTATTATTATTATAGGAATGATTGTTTTATGCTGTTGGCAATGAGATTTTGAAGACAGAATGAGAAGAAATAGATTTTTTTTTGTCATTGTAAACTGGGCTAAATCACTTGCACCAATGAAAATGCACGAGTGACGCTGAATGAACACGACTAGTAGAACTGTGATGTCGTGAAAAACAACACAATAGAGACAGGGAAATGACAACACAATAGAAATGAAGCTGTGTGTGTCTAAAAATAAACCAGTAAACAACAGGGAACATGTGGACGGCATGGCAGGGAGGGCTGTGTAATCTGAGCTGTCCTCTCTCTCTGTGCTGACTCCTTTTTCCTGCTGCGTCATCCTCTGCAGAAAGATTACAGAGGCCCATCATCCAGGCCGGGTCAGGCCGGCCCGGGCTATGTTGAGGCCGAGTGCGTCTGCGGCCTGTTCTCACAGCAGATTACAGACCTGTGGATTAGGATTAGTCAAATCTATGTTTACCTGCGCCGCGCACACTTCCAGCCTGGGTGCTGGTGGGACAGAGCCAGGTCAGGAAGTGAAGAGAGTGTTGGAAATAAAGCAGTGACCTGGTCAGAGGACGGAGGTCACAGTCTGCAGCAAGTGGGGAGGCAACTCGGGGTCAAATCGGAAGACTGACATCATCCAGCTTTTCTCTCTTTTATTGCTGAGGATGATAAAACTGATGATGAATGAGTTCATCTCATCCTGGCAGAGTGGTTTGACACAAGGCTGCAGGAGCCCTGCTCCATCCAGCCAGATAAAGTAAACACTTGTCATATTTCGTTAAGTCAGAGTTCTGCTTAGTAACCATGGTAACTATCCAGTTTAACTTGAATTTCCATCTCCGTCATGTCTCTATCGAGTGTTTCTTTGCAGTTGCATCACTTCTTTTTTTTTCGTGTCCCGCCGATCATGTGCTCATAAGACCAAGAAACAATCATTTCAAGGCAACCAAAAAGGATGACATAACAATAGGCTCATAATAATGTTTTGGTTACATTTCTGTGCATAACCTGTTATAATGGGTTGTAGGCTACTGTTCATATTGTCTGGATGAAAGCCTAACAGTGTCAGAGAGCTGCCATGGTGGATATACTGTACATCTGTTCAATGAAGAGGAAATAACACGTGAATAAAGTTGTTTTGGAGCTGTTTACATAGAAAACAAGAGCAAGGGTTCAATTCTCTGAGCGTAGCATAGTTCACATATCACACATTAGAAACACCATCAGACTTTGTGACAATAAAGCTGAAACAGAAGAGACCAGAACAGAACACCAGTGACACGTTGATGTTAAAACAGAACATCTGATTTCTACTTTTCTGTCAGACAGGGAGGAGCCACACAGATTTGGATGCAGCAGATTTGGATGAACAGAAGGCAGAGCTCAGCCGTGTGTGTTAAGTGTGTGTTTGTGTTTGTGTGTCTGTGTGTGTTGTGTTTGTCTGTGTGCGTCCTCCACGTGCTGCCCTGAAACAAGGCAGCACCACAGAGGAAGTGGGTCAGCCTGGTCTGAGAGAGACAGCAGCTCACTGCAGCCTGTTTGTTTGACCCATGTGTCTGTGCCTCTGTGTGGGTGCAGATATTTTTGGATTCAGTCTGTGTTTTCTGTCACTCTGTATCTGTATACTCGACTACCTCACTGCCAAAGAAGTACAGTGCTTCTGTGTGTCCGAAATTGCTTCATTTTAGTGCTTGAGCCCTCCAGAATCCTGGACTGCAGCAGCAACAACAACAGTGGTAGGACAAATATAAAAGTCCTGGGCCTGAAAAGTTAACGACTTACTTCAGATAACTGGGTCCAAGGTGTTTCCTATCAGCCATCCATCCATCCATCCATCCATCCGTCTATCCGTCCGTCCGTCCATCCATCCGTCCGTCCATCCATTCTTCCATCCATCCATCCATCCATCCATCCATCCATCCATCCATCCATCCGTCCCTCCATCTATCCATCCATCCGTCTGTCCATCCATTCTTCCATCCATCCATCCGTCCGTCCGTCCATCCATCCATCCATCCATCCATTATTCTATCCATCCATCCATCCGTCCCTCCGTCCGTCCATCCATCCATCCGTCTGTCCATCCATTATTCCATCCATCCATCCATCCATCCATCCATCCATCCATCCATCCATCCATCCATCCATCCATCCATCCATCCATCCATTATTCTATCCATCCATCCATCCGTCCCTCCGTCCATCCATCCATCCATCCATCCGTCTGTCCATCCATTATTCTATCCATCCATCCATTCGTCCGTCCATCCATCCATCCATCCATCCATCCATCCGTTGGTCCATCCATTCGTCCATCCATCAGTCCATCCATCCATCCATCCATCCATCCATCCATCCATCCGTTGGTCCATCCATTCGTCCATCCATCAGTCCATCCATCCATCCATCCATCCATTCTTCCGTCCATCCATCCATCAGTCCATCCATCCATCCATCCATCCATTCTTCCGTCCATCCATCCATCCGTCCTCTATCCATCCATCCATCCGTCCGTCCTTCCGTCTGTCCGTCCGTCCATTCGTCCATTCATCAGTCCATCCATCCATCCGTCCCTCTATCCATTTGTCCGTCCATCCATCCGTCTGTCCATCCATTCTTCCGTCCATCCATCCATCCGTCCCTCCGTCCGTCCATCCATCCGTCTGTCCATCCATTCTTCCGTCCATCCATCCATCCGTCCTCTATCCATTCGTCCATCCATCCGTCCGTCCGTCTGTCCGTCCATTCGTCCATCCATCCATCCATCCATTAGCTATACATCTTACCTGTGCAGGACTGCGGTAGAACTGGAGCCAATCCCAGCTAATGCTGGAATAGGACAGGGTACTGGTGACCTGCAGGGTGTACCTAGGTTGTTAAACACATTCATGGATCCAGTCACATCCATCTGTAGTCTAATGTTTTGCTTGTACTGTACATAACATTAACGTTATGGTCAAGACCACCTACCCCAAGACCGAGTCAAGACCAAGACCAGAGCATACCAAGACCAAGACTTTGAGGGGTTTGAGACCGAGTCCAGAACCAAGACCAAACCAATGCGAAACCATTTTCAAGACCATTACTGTATTCAGTACCATTGCTCATAATAATCATGTGGCTTGATATTTACATTATTCCTCAGCTAAAAAAAAAAGAAGATTTTCTGGAAGATTTATACCACATTTAATTTAAACAAAGTTTGGATTGAACAGAATAACACAGCACAGAACTAGCTGAAATCTCCCACTTTTGACAAGTTTTTCAAATGGTTACATTTGGAACTATGGAACTATTTTTTAATCTTAAAATTATTGATTTACATTACTTTTAATCATACATTTACATTGATTTAAATTTTAATCTTAAAATTATTGATTTACATTACATAAACCAAAGTGAGCAAGTGACAAAGAGACATTTGTGTGACTGGTCTTGAGAAAAAATCCATAGTCCAGCTCGAACGAGACCGAGACAAGACTGAGTAAAAACGTAGTCGATTCTGAGACAAGACCAACACCAAGATGTGGTCTCAAGGCCGGTCTCAAGTACCACAACCCTACATAATGGGCACATTGTGCATCCGACCATGTAGACACACTCTCTGGATAATGTGCCTTTGTTTTTGTGTGTCGGTCACTTCCTGCTGCCTCTAAAGAGCTCAGATAATACGTCAACAATGTGCTTCTTTCAAGACCAACACAGCAGTGGGTGCTGAGATGGGTGTTAGTGTATTTTCTATTTAAACAAGGTGGGCGCTGGACAGAAAAATGACAACTGTGTCAGCAAAGAAGCTTGCATTGTGCTTTGGACAATGGACAATTCACATTTATTCAGATTTTTCCATCTGTCCGTCTGTCATGATCAGAAATATGCTCTCCTCTCTCCTGCTGTGAGCTGTGACCTCCTCTTTGACTTGAAGTCTTCTTATCCAGGTGAAACTTTCCTTCTTCCACCTCCACTCTTCATATAGACGTCATCATGACCAGATCTCCATCAGACCACCAGCAGGGTTGAGGATTTTCCTGTACTTTATACGGCCTCACTCCCTTTTCACAGTGATGATATCTTGATGTTGTCTAATCACCAAAGTCCCTCATTTTTCTTCTCCTTTTGCACACATCAATAACATTTTATTTGTTAAGATAATTTATTGAAATTTCTGATTGAAATATTTTGCTGTGGACACTGATTTTCTCTGTTGTTATGAAATATTATTGATTGTACAGTAACATTTGAGCAGAAGTTTGTATTACGAATGAACGGTGACCAGCACCTTCATTTGTAGCAGTTCTATTGATTTTCTATAGGTCTTAGGAAATATTACCACACTCAAGTTGATATAAAGGATCCATATGTGAACTCAGCTGTTTTTCCAGACATGTACAAAACCCTCAAATGGCTCTTTTCACAAAATGACTCATAAAAAGGTCATTTAGACACCCTGATGCTGTCATCAGGCTCCATGACGCTTTGTTTGAATATGTTTTAAGACATCAGTTTGGATCAATACTTCTTTTATGAAGAGATGTGGCCTGAATAGAAAGAGAGAAGCCATTAAGGTCCATTAATTATCCTGTCAACTACATCAAACAGCACACTAAGAGCATCGTTCTGGCTTTGGAGACCAGACTGAGCAGAAAATCAGGGGGTGAAATTGAAAGTAGAGGACCTAATGGAGTACTTGAGGATCAAGAAATCATTTGATGCTGTGACAGTTTATGGCTTCACATGAATGATGAACAACCAAGTATGATGTTTTTAAACTGACATTTAGTCCTGCAGTGGATCAATGTGCATGCGTTGATTGTGTAATTACCTATACATGATTGATAATTATACAGTTTGTTTTTAGTAATTGCATCACCAGCATCATTTTCAGTTTTTATTTTTAAAGATAATTTGTGAATTCACAAGCAGCCACTGGTCACGATCAGCTTAAACAGCTAAAGGTGAACCAGAAGTTGTCTGCTGTTGATATCCATCGCAATTTACAGAGCTACTTCCTGGTCCGACTATTACTGTACACTGATACATTTCATCTGCTCTCAGAGTAGGTGTGGCAACATGTTTCCTGTCCTGTTGGGCCCACGTCTCTCAGCAATTACTCTGTTGAGTCCAGTCTTATTAGGTCTGATGGAGCTACAAAATAAAACCAGGCACATGATAACCTCTTGTTTTTTTTAAAAATTATTCCTGCAAATTTCTGTCACTTTTCTTAATATCCACCAACAAATATGTGATCAGCTAAAAGACGGTGATTTCAGAGCTGTCTGAATCAGTCCAGGTCAGTGGACAAACAATACAAACTACAACAACCAGTTGAACACAAGAACTGAAATCACATGACAACCCAACAGCTAAACCAGGTTGTCACCTGGCTAATGATGTTCAACTGAGGGTTAGGGTCCGGGTTAGGGCCAGGGTAAAGGGTTAGGGCTATAGGTTTCCTTTGATGGGCCCCAAAAATACTTGTGTTGGCCCGGCAGTCTGCTGTATTTTAGTGGGGGACTAAAGCTGATTGTGCACATTCTACATTTCCCGTTGCAAACAGGAAACTGTGGTGTAAGAACATCCAGCTACAAGTAGTCGAGTGATTGTAAGACAATTTAAACAAAGCTGTGAGGACGCAATGATGGTATGATAAGTATGGCATACATTTAGATTTTCTAGATGGCTAAAACCCACAGTAATGCAGTTAAAGGCAAGAACATGATCTAAATTGCCCATATAGTGTGAATGTGAGTGTGTCTATACGTTGTTTGTCTCTATGTGGCCCTGCAATAGACCGGTGACCTGCCCAGGGAGTACCCCACCCTCTCCCTGTTGTAAATATATACTACATTTAGAATCTGTGTAAAGCATTCAGATCTTTACCTCAGTAAAAGGGCTGGGGTCAGGATTGGGGTCATGGTTTCCCCTCCCCCTCCAGTGTTCAGACCCAGTGACACTGACTCAAGTGTCCTCAGTGGGGACATTTATCAGTCCTCGCACAGCTCCCTCTGGGACTAAAGGCTCACACAAGTCCAATGTCTACAAAAGAGTAACACATACCGATGGGGGAAAAAAATTGTGGAATTCTCCTTTAAGAAAGTGAACATGACAAAACTGAATACAACTATACAACCTTATATAGATAGTCAGCTGTTCTAACATGTCAGAGACATGCCGCCTTATGTTTTGGCACCACTGCCAGTGTGTGTGTGTGTGTGTGTGTGTGTGTGTGTGTGTGTGTGTGTGTGTGTGTGTGTGTGTGTGTGTGTGTGTGTGTGTGTGTGTGTGTGTGTGTGTGTGTGTCGGCGTGGTCGTGTGGGCTGAGCCTTGTGCTTCTGTTCTTCTATACGTTCAGGAACATGTTGTTCTTTGGCAGCCCGCCTGAAAACACAGTCAACATGTCCTCAGACTGTGAAGTCTTAAATGTCTCAGATCCCACTGAACCCAACTGACACGTACAGTAAACCTTCTGTGGCCTGACGGAGCAGATGGCAGGTAAAAACATGTGTTTATTTTAGTTTGTCAAACCAAGTAAGAATTAAAAAAAAAAAAAAAAAACCTGTCTGTTTATGTCAGAAGAATCACACTTGTACAAAACTGATTTAAAACAAAAAACTTGGTGGAAGGAATATACATGTATATGTATAATGTATACATATACAGTATATGGTAAAGGTTGGGGGGTAGGGTTATATACATAAATATAAATATAATGTATACATATATGTATACATTATATTTATATTTATGTATATCCTACCCCCCAACCTTTACCATAACCCTCAATTAACACACACACACACACACACACACACACACACACACGCACGCACACACATATACCTAATCATAAATATATATTAATATATAATCTAAAATTGTAAATATGTATTGCAACATAAAAATATTCACAAATAGTAATAATAATAATAATAAATTATAAGATAAAATGATCACTATTCTTTTATTATCCATCATTATCACTGTCATTATGAAACCACACACACACAGTGAGCAAAACTAAATAATAGAGTATTGACTCTTGCAGTCTGATCTCTGACAGTCTTGTCTGGCATTCGAGGGCTCTTGCGCTCTGATTGGCCGCTCAGTGCTCATGTCACAGCTGTTTCCATCTTCCCTAACTCCCCCCCCCTTCTTTTAGATGCATTTTACTGACTATATCTGCTGCTCCCGTCGTCCCCTCCCTCCCCCCTCCCCCCTCCCTGCTCCTCCGCTCTCAGTACACTGTGTACCCAGCCCAACATAAGGAGCACAGAACACTGACATATTGTTGTCTGCTGTGTGCGTGTGTGTGCGCATGTGTGTGCGAGGCACTGCATGAACATCTTTACACTGTTGGATGTATCGGTGGGGGCTTCCCTGACCCCCACTCAGCATTAATCTACACATTCCCTAGAATTCAGCAGGCTAATCAGAGCGGAGCAGGGTTTTGTCTCTGGACCACGACTGTGAGGGAGCAGCACTGATCGCTGGGTTGTTTACAGCTCCATGCTTACTTATCACTGCAGGGGGTATCCCACTTTCTCTCAGTCAATAGGATCAGTAGCACTGTTGTTAGCGCCATGGCGCTCCGCTCCGAGGCTCTATTGTTATCCTGCCTGTTTCTTTTAATTCTTCTCTTTCTTCTTCTTTTTATTATTCATCTCATGTACCAATTTTACTCCTATCAGTTTTGAGAGAACCCATGCAAATTATATATCAAAACATCGATCAGGATCGGAGAACTATTAATTTTCTTGGTAAAATATACATTTTTCGCATTGTTAAATTTCCCATTGAGAATGAATGGGAGACATACTTTCACATAGAGATTCCATTTAAACTTTAAAATGTAGACAAAAGACTAGCCTACTTGCACATTTTGATAGGTCTTATAGTTTTTGATCAGTGTTCAATGATTGTGATCATTTTTGGATAAATGCTGAGATTATAATGGGTGTGTATTGCGTGTAATGTTTGGGCTGAGTTGGTGACATCATCAGCTAGAGGAGGAGAAGTTTTCTGAGACGTTTCGCTTCACAGTCTTTTAAATTGAATCGTAGGTAACTGGGGCCTCATTTATCAAAGAGGGTGTAAAACTGCTACTAAATATTTGCGTACGGCGAAAAGACGAAAATGGCGTACACCCTAAATATTTACACCTTTTTCAGATCAATCAAACTGCGCGTACGCACAACTCTCCGCAATAAATCACACAGGACTCAAGAATGGTGCACACGTGAACACACCTCTTACTCCGCCCCCGGAACGCCTATATACAACTATATATGGTCAGCACGTGCATATTTAATTAGCCATGTGCTCTCTGTGGCGCAGCAACTTTTGTGACAACAAAGTGACAACGGAGACAACGGGCGAAGAACGGGGGAAAGAAGCGGAACTTCTCCGCTTCTCCGAAAGCAGATACACGGGCAATAAATCAGTCAGAAAAATGATCTTGCATTTTAATAAGCTACAATAAAAACAAAAACCTCCCAAATAACAAAAGGGAGCAGAAAGAAGAAGAATTTTATGTAATCTGCCCGTTTATCCCAGAAAATCTTTTTTTTTTTTTTTTTTTTACCTAGATGTTAAAACAATGTAGGAAGCAGGACGATAGTTACCATTACTTTGCAGCCTTTCCACTACACAGTTACAGCTCTACTGGACTCGGTTTAGGTCATTTTCCATTAGGCTACAGCAGAGTCCTTCACAGTTCCTCCTCAGAGCCGCATTGTCTCACTCTTTATCCTCTCCTCTCAGCTCCAAACACACGTGCACCTCGTTAACTCAGGTGACAGAATAATAACAGTCTCAGTAGCTGCAGATCAGTTTGTGCTGCTGCCGGTGTGTTTTTAAACTTGGCGAGTTTGATCCTTGTCGGACGTCACACATAGCCTAATCAAAAAAGCAAAATCCACAATGCGCTCTGTTTATCAATTAACATAAAGCCTAGTGTTATTATAGAGCGGGTTGGATTGCCAGCACCGGTCCACCACTACCACAATTACTTTAAAAAATCCTCTGTGCTCTTCTAAATGTACTCCGCTCCTCTCTTCCTCTCACACTGCAGTTCTCTGACTCAGCAACGGTGCCAATTCCTCCTGTTCCTCAAAAAAGGCGTAAATCACGGTACGCCAGGGTCAAAATGGGTGTAAATGTCCGCACTTTTCCCCGTCAGGTTTTGGCTTGATAGATCCCAAATTTGGCGGAGAAAAGTGCGTACGCACAAAACGAGGGGAAAATGGCGTAAAAAAAGGTGTATCCACGATGATAAATGAGGCCCCTGGACTTGTATTTGTCTGGGAAGACGTTTCGCCTCTTATCCAAGGGGTTTCATCAGTTTGTACGCAACAAGTCTCACTAGTCCGCACTAGTTGGACGAGTTGGACTAGTTGGAGTAGTTTCTCTTCACACACTGCTCCCGGCCACAAATTAAACTATACACACATGATTGTTTTACACATTGCAGACAAACTTATCATATCTCTTAGAATGTGCTCAAAAAAGCAAACCCCTCGAGTTACCGTGGCAACGTCTGAGCTTCAGGCCAGAGCCGCATCTGAGACTCATTCATTAATTAGACAACCCTCTGATATCTCTGCAGTTTATCAACTACACAGTTGCCCTGTTGGAATAAAATGTTTTTTTAACCTCTTCTTATGAAATGATTGTGCCAATGTGATTTATTCTTTATAGATAGAATTGGTCAATCTCCTCCAAACATATCACTGTGAAAATTAAACCACAATTAACCTTTATAATAGGAATTAAAAGAGAAATGTGTCTGAAAATTATTACAACTTATTGGGCAACCGTGTATTACACTGATTCCATTCTCCCATAGGAAGTCTCTGAGAAACAACCAGACACACACAGACACACACACAGGTAACTTTGTGATAACAGTTAGGATATTTACTCATTTAGTAAAAGAGTAACGTCACCCATTAGTCAAGCGGAAAGTTGGCCACGCGCCACCGCATCCTGACATACAGCGAGCGAGCTAACCAGCGATGAAATCTCGTGTGAAAGTGTCCTGATATGCAGCGTGATGATTTTATTGCGTGTAGCCTATTCTATTGGTTCAGAATCCAAACCAATCAGATTATTGAGGGACGTAAACAAACTTCTGGCGCTATTTTTAGATTCCTGCATTCCCTGGTTGCCGTTTTTGACATCTTGGAGTATTTTTTTTCTATTTTATTTCAATGCAATTCTCTCACATTCTCCTCTCTCTGCTAACTAGGTTGTCAACAGGAAGCAAGATGTAGTTTTCAACCAATAATAAGTGTTTAGGGGCGGGACACCGCCGCAAAATGCCGTCCAGATAGTAGGGTTGGGACGATATGCTTTTCTCCCAATTCGATTCTTCTACGATTTTTTGGATGGCGATTCAATTTAAATTGCGATTCTACGATATTGCCGATTCTCTCGATTTTTAGTCTGCATTTTTAACATTTATCTGCACGCAAACACTGTAGGAGCCTATAAATTAACATACTCCATTATAAATTGAACTTAAACCCTTTTCAAAACCTGTACTCTCTGTATGTAAAAAAAAAGGCTAACAAATGCACATTGCACAATATTTAAAAAAAAAAAAAAAAAAAAAAAAAAAATTCTAAAAAATAAAAAATAAAATAATTTTTTTCAAAAAAAAAAAAAAGACGATTTTTTTTTTCAAAAATCGATTTAAAAATCGTCAAAAAAAGATATGGCAGTATGTATGTGAATCGATTTTTTTCTCCCACCCCTACCAGATAGAGACAGAGGGTTTTACAGGGTTGGGTGTCATTGCTGGACAGTTACTCTCTTATTCCAGCACGCTAGTAAAAACTAAACGAGTGAAATCACCATGGCAACCTCTGAGGGCAGACAGATATATAGACATTAGTAATAGAGTAATGTCAGACGTGAGGGTCGTCAGCTGATGCTGCTCACCTGGGCCTTCCACACTATAAACACTTGGCCATGTGCTCATTTTCTTCCATCTGGTGATGTCCTTTTGGTTTTTGCTTTTGCACATCCAACACCTATATAGCACACATAACATTCATCTGCATTAATGATGAAACTTGCAGACCCCCACACCTCATTGGGTATTTGCTTCATGTTCTATGATATGATAAATTGGTCACTTTTAGTTTAACTTTGTGTGGTCTCCTTCCTTGTCACATTCACTGAGCCAGGCTGTGACAACTGTTATTATGTCACACTGAATCCACCAGCAAAAAGGTGACGTGTACAGTGTGCACTGCTGCAGCATGAAGGGTGGCACTTGTGCAGGAAACGTTGCTGATGATCATTTCATAATTATAAGTTTAACACTGGAACTCATGACGAACAGACATTATGTCCATCAACTCACTGTCGACTGACTCATTCAGATGATGTGATGTGACATCTATGAGGACATCCATACCTGTAGCTACTAGGGGTTGCACAGACTAGTCGACTAATCGACTAGTCGACTTTACTACTCCACAATGACGTTTTGAGCTTGACGTCGACTAGTCGCTGATCATGTAACAGTAGCGGCTTGAAACAACAGCTGAGTGCGCTGAATGAAAAAAATACGAGCGCCGTCAAGCTGGATGGAACGAGCGCGTACCAGAAAGGCGAGAGAACCCGGTCAATTTTCAAAATAAAATAAATGATGATTAAGTTTGCTTGTCCGCCTAGATATTTGTCAGTTGCGTCTGCACACAAGACACACAGCGCTAGAGACAGACCTGTAGCCTACAGACGGATCGATGTTTGACCGGAGCGGAGAGAGAGAGCAGGAGAAGCTGCTGCCTGACACCAGCCAAGCGCCTGTGAGGCGCTGCGCTGCCGCGGCCAGTGTGTCGGGCTGTCGGCAATTTAAAAAAATAAAAAAAACTCCGCTCATATCGACAGCTTTACGTTGCGCACAACGACAACCAACAAGAGCAGCAACCAACCAGAAAAAAAATGTGAGTGAAACTGTGAGTGAGCAGGACTGTGATGGTGACGAGGCCTGTAGTCGTTGTCCTCCCTAATTGTTTAACGGACAGCAGCTACAGTATTATCTTTTGCACTTGTATAGGAGTGCATGTTACAGAAAAACAAACTGATTTACAGTTTGTTGTTTATAGGCTAAAGCTGCTGTTCTGTGGACTAATTTCTGTGCATGAGCGTCTGTCAGTACAGATTGTTGCAAAGCATTTCCCTCCTCCTGTAATTTGTGATGGGAAAAATATGAATGACGTCATCAGCGACTAGTCGACGTCGACTCGACTTTCATAACATTAGAGTCGACTTTTAAAAATCTGAAGTCGTGCAACCCCTAGTAGCTACTGTGCGTTGGTGTGTAGGGCCATAATCCCTATAGTCATACATAGCAGTAGGTTTGTTACCTTTAATTATCGGTGCAAGCTATTTTTAGAACGGCGGAGCAGAGCATTATCTCATAGCGTGGTGAATGTGCAGGTCACAACTTGTCCACGAGAGCGTTTTGGGGTTGTTGGATCGTGTAGTTTGATGAGGGAAACCAAGAAATCCAATGAGCCTCCATATAGCTCTAAGCAGCTCGTGGCTCTGCTCCGCCGTTCTAAAAATATCTTGCACTGACAATTAAAGGTAACAAACCTACTGCTATAGGGATTATGGAAATGGGCCAATTTGCCATAATGTTAAACTATCCCTTTAATGCAAAATGTATTTATTATTTAAACACACATACCCTGTTATTACTGTTTAATTATAATTACCAGAAATGAACTGTGTTTGGTCCTACCTTTCCTACAGCATTCAGAGCTACTATGTGATTGATGTAGGCCTACAGTCCTCCCTCCAACCCAGCACCAGTAGGTAGGTTGTTGTTTGGGTGGTGATCAAAGCTCGGAGCCTGTCTGGTGATTCTGGTCTGATGAAACAAACCCTGTGGAAGGATCCGGATCCAGGGGATTAGTGGCAACTGTGGGAAAAACAACTTCCCATAGATGCTGTCTGGATCGTGGCCACAGAACTCAAACAATGACATGTCCATCACCATACCAGCGGAAAATCTGTGCATCGCCTATTGAATCAAACACACAGGAGAAATAGCTCTTGCAGATAGGTCAGTAACATCTGATCATAAAACAGTACTGCAGCCATCAGCTTCCTCTCTGTGCACCCTGTGAAGAGACACCAGACACTGTGGTTTGATGCACCCAGATGGAAAAATCAATATCAGTTTGTTCTCTGTGTCCTGTACAGAAACAGGCCTGAGATGTGCGTAGCCTGAATGAAAACTGAAAACAATATTTTAGTACCATTGTTCTGCACCTCCCCACTGAAGTAGTACTGTAATCAACTCCTATAAAAACATTACATATCAATAATTTTATAATTATCTTTTGAATTAACAACCAAATTATTCGTCGTTCTCGGGATGTTCATAATAATAATTAATAAAATAATTATTTTTCATACTACCATGCTAAGTGTTTCTTTTTTTAGAATAACAAAGTCAGTGGGATGAGTCAGTGATTGTGGCAATAGACTGATTTTAATCATTCTTTTTTTTTTTTTTAAATGACCACATCAACCTAATAAAACGATCATAATTTACTTTCTATTTATACTGAATTAATTTCTAATCATCAGTTAATTCTTTTTTCTTTCTTTTTTTCAAAATGATTTCATCCCACGCACTAAATGCTAAGGGAAAATGTTTTGATTGGATTAAAACACTCGCACACACGCACACACCAACACACACACACATAATAGTCTGATCCAGATCAGATAGTTTTGATCATTTATTCCAAGAAAAGTTGACAAACATATTTACAGCAAAAAAAAATAACATGATTGTGTGATGCTTCCTCAAACATCTAATGGCTCCTGTCAGCTTCATTAACAAAAACAGTTCTTATTAAACACATTTGAAATAAGCTTCTCTGTACACACTGGAAATATGCACTAAGAAAAAAATAACAGTTTGAGATATTACACCCAGCTGTTGGAGAGGGGGGCGTGGGCTCTGTACGGTGTTTACAGTGAGGCAGTGAAACATTTTGCATAGTGTAAAGTGTTTTCAAGTGGAGTCTTCACTAGACTGAAGAGAGCTAAATCAACGGCTCGTACAGAAACACAGTAACAGCAGAGGAGTGGACGACTAAGGTTAGTGACGACGACTTGTAGAGATCCTCGGGTATCTTATGCTCTATCAACACGGCAACGCCACACTCCATGCTTAGCTTAAACTCCTAAACAAACAGGTAGGTTGAACATGAACACTGCTGAGATTCAACATCCCAGGAGGAAAATAACAGACTTTCTATGTGCGACATTCGTCCTTTAACACAAAGAAAAAACAAAAACAAAAAAAACACCGTCATTCGACAACTACAGCTCCTTCAGGCTCAGCGACTGTTACTGAATCAAACTGAAACATTTCGTAGGAAGCAGCTCCTCCTGAATTCACACACTGATCCAGTTGTATGTACAATCACATTATGGTACTGTATGTTTCAGTTGTTGTTTTTTAATGATATACATAATTGTATTATTGTATTTGTCAAATGCCAACATACAATGTACAATGAAATGAGGCTAAGAGGGCAGATTGTGCAAAAACTGCATTTTAAAAAAGAAAAAATAGTTTTCAATAATTATAAAAGTTACCACGCACATTAAATATTATGAATATCAGCCCCAGTCCGCTTGTACTCGCTGAGGCTTCAGGTAAGACACTTTTAGACTTTTACGACCCGCTGGGAGCTGTAGTTGCAGAAATAACAACAATATGAATGTAGTCTGGAGGTGGGGCAGGACTGGCTCTCTAATACAGATGTTAAAAGGTGCAACAGATGTGGTCAGTGTAAAGGAAACAGCTCTACGTTACCTGACGTTAAGTAAAAGTCAGTCGGAGGGCGGTTCAGATAAAAAAGTATTTTCCCACTCAAGCAAAGTATCAGAAAATAAGACGAGAGAGAGAGAGAGCGGGATGTTTTTCGAGACTGAAATCGACATCTACTGCCAAGTCATTGAACGCAACCTGAATGCTGCACAGTGCTGTGAAACCACAGGCAGGTGCTGGTCATTCCTCTGGTCTGTGCTGGAGGGTGAAAGCTACAATCTCTCTGAGTGTGGGACATGTAAACCATCTACAGTACAGTACCGTCTTCACATATTTTGTTCATCTAGCTCTGCTCACACAGCACAGACAGCAGCTATGACGGAGCACCGGCCAGAGCGTGTGCGCTACAGCTACATGCCACTGCAAAGAGTCTGAAGCACTTCAGTAAAGAGGAGGAGGGAGAAGAGGAGGAAGGGGGGGGGGTCAGTGAGGATGGGTAACCCGTGGCTGCTCCTGGGGATTATTTCCAGATGGTAAATCTTCAAATTTCCTGTGAGAGTCCTTGAATCAGATTTGGCCACAGTCAGATGGCTCAATACTGCTCAGGTGTCAGCCTGTTTACACCCTGTTATTCACATCATCACAACAACCACAGGCCCCCAAAAAGCCAACGGTGCCCAGTGTGACGCCGACACACTCAACCCCAGTGTAAAAACCATTCAGTACAAAGTTAGTTAGTACGTCAGATAGCACACATGTTAATACTAATCTTTGCAGTGATGACATAGAGATATACACTATTTGTCCAACACATGCTCTTTGGATCCAACGACAAACTGGTGCCCACTAAAAAAAAACCCAGTCCCAGTTTCCTGCTGGACATCATTTTGGTAACAGTTGCACAGTTCAGAGTGGAGTTGTTACAGACCTGCTACTTCTGAAGGTGAGAGTTACACAGTTCACCTTCAGAAAAACATCACAATAATAACCATCAATATTCACATTTGTTGTGCCCGTGTGGCAAAAGATCTGTGAAACATCCCTGTAAACCTTTTGTTTTTTTAAACAACGTTTGGATACTCAGCATCATGATTGCACCGTAGCTTCTGGGTACAAGAGGGGAAGAGGAAGCTAATGTGACGCTACGGCAGCCTGGAAGTAAAAAAAAAAAAAAAAAAGTTTTAGAGTGTGACATCACTGAAAGCATTTCTGCAGACAGACACCTGCATGGCACCCATGAGGTCTGTCCAAATCCATCCAAATCGCACTTGGTGTGAATCATGTTGAAGGCACGAGGATGTTCACTTCTGATCATCAGCTACCAACGCTGAGGAGTGTGTGGGGTGGGGGAGTGGGGGGTTGATAGCTTTGATTGCTTCAGTGTTTAAGCAAAGGCGGGGCATCGAGGGGTTGTTGTCAGGGGAGATAGAAAAGGGGGGCTGCTGATTGTAACTAGGAGGTAAACTGCTGCAGTCTGATTTGCATACAGACTTTTGGAATCATCGCTTCCCGCTCATCATGCATTATGACTGTGGAGTCTTCACAGTTCAGTTTGTCAGAGTCCCTTTTTTTTTCCACTGGAGTCCACGTCCATGTCGTAAACAGAGCTGCGGAGACACAAAGCACAAACAGGTCAGCCAATGAGAAAACGACTTGATAAACAACAGGATTTCATTGTTACAGCTGATTAAAAAAACAAACACATTTTGGGCTCGTTTCTGCAACTTAAAGAGGAACTATGCAAGTCTGCCCTTTTCCTCTGTTTTGCTAACCCTCCTCTTGGCCATGTGCATTTGTTTTTAACGAAGCCGGCGAAAAATCAATCCATAGAGCGGTGGATAACGTTATATAACATATAAGATGTTACGACGTGTATATTTGTGTAGTTTTAACTATCATAAACAAAGATTACGGAGCGTGTTTATGTAGCGGTGCTGCAGAGACGAGAGCTGGGACACCGGGGCGGCGGCCAAGTAGCTACTACACTGATTTGGTTTTGGTTGGTTTTGGTTTTCAGCCGTGAGATGCCAGGTGGAAGGCAGAGAGCCTCCATATTCACTGTAACAAGTCACAAGTCATTATCACAATTACTCTGGAGCTTTTTAATTAAAGGGACAACGAGGAGTTTCTATTCGGTTATAAAAAAAAGTCTCACGTTAATGTGGATGAATCTCCGCTACACACACTTGTTAATGGGCCCATTTTCGATAAATATATCGTTCTGTCTCTATCGTTATTTTGTTATTATTAGTGGTGGCGGAAGTGCTGGTCGAGCCGACCAGCGTTTCCTTCGTTGCGAATCATGAGAATAACGCAGCCGCATCGCCGTTTATGGTCGGAACTACGGTGGTATGTGAACCTCTTTGAACCTCTGACTTTAATTATTGATGAATGAAAACATGAGTCCGTCTTGCGCCCGGTCAAAGAAATGTACGGTGCGCGCGGAGGCTCATAAATGTAGTGTGAAAACGCTTCGCTTTTCCAAAACTCCTCGTTGTCCCTTTAAGGTAAAAATGTAGCGTAGCCATGGGAAAAATCTATTGTTTTTGAATCTTTGTGTATTTTTCAGGGAACCGCACTTACTATTCTAGTTTCATTTCTGTTTTTGTCCTTGATTTCTATGGTGAAAATAAATAAAGATAAATTAAATAAAAATAAAAACAATCAGGAAAAAAATCGGACAACAGCAAAGTCAGTGGCTGTGTCACAGTGTTTCTCCATCCACCTGACAACACAGCCTGACACCTGAGTGCGTTTCCCGCCTGTAGATGTGTCCAGGTTTAGCCCAGCGCTGTGCTGTGCTCCACTAATAGCCCGGCGGCTCACACGCCACAGCTCCGGCCTGCAGCAGCTTGTTCCTCTTTTTTTTTTTTGTTGCATTGCATAGGTTGCATAACCTCACAGCACATGGTGCGAACACAAGTGGGTCAGCTTAGTGGGAAGCACGCATGTTAGAGATGATGTGCCGAATGGAGATGTGCAAAGTGCTTATGTCACTGTTGAGGAACATGTACTGTGCAGTTTACCACACACAAAGAGGATCTACAGGGGGAAAATGTGGCCTCAGGCAAAAAAAACAAACAAAAGCAGATACTAGCTCTAAAAAATATGAAGCGAGGTCAGGCAACAGGATCCCGTCAGGTGACAATAACACCAGTGCAGGACTGTTACACTCTGTCCACCTGCGCTCTGAGCGGAGCAGAAGGATGCTGCTGCTGGCCGCCAGCCCCGGTGCTGTTGACAGCTCCTGCTGCTCTGGGATCAGTGCGGCGGCTCTGACTGTCCGGCATGTTTGCTGTCTCATGTTTTAACGGCAGCGGCTCTAAACGTCGTCTATACCTGGTGTGTGAACTCTCTGAACCCTGTGACCCGAGGCGCTCAGTTTATGAGCGTGCCTCTCATACCTGCCTGCTCGCCCTGCCATGGAAAGGTTACACAACTCTGCACTCTCACTGTGTTGTACTTGGTTGAAAACAGAGAAAGCGTTGACATCAGTGGCCACAATGGGCTCTGAGTCAGAAGAAACACGTTATGGCTTCTTTTTTTTTCCTCTGTGGGACGATCAGACGGCTGCTTTGTTTGGGTACGGTCCTCAAGAGACTCACAGACTGTGAGGGACATGAGCTCCAGTCCCCAGCCATGTCCTACAAAAAGACTCATGTATTTTACAATTTTTCAGTGATTTATTTAATCCATCCAACAGAAAGTGTTTTTAAGACCACAATTTTTTGATGCACATGTTTTGTTATTGTTATCTTTGGCTCGATCCACAAGTGTGAATCAGTTCTTGGAGATGATTCTACAGTCACAAGCTGAACTATCTCTGCTGGCAGCTACCACTCAGATGGCACCGTCGTGTTATTGTTGGAGTGTATTTTTTCATGCAGGCCTTTGAGTCTTTCTGGAATCTGTGTCATTGTTTTTGGTCAATGTATAAAAAAGTTACATTTGCGTAGAGAAGCATATTTGTCCATTGAAAGACATTTTCCCACGAAACATTTTTGAACAGATAAAAAATGTGATTAATTTGTGATTAATCGTGATTAACACAACGCTTTCCGCTCCCTATGCTCAGTATGGCACAGTCCCTTTCTCCAGAGTCCACGTCTATGTTGGATATATATTCTGGTGGATATTAACACTATAAACACACGGAGACAGTCAGAGTTCGACCCTGTTTAAACAAACATGCTACAACATATTGACATCTGAATCCTTAAACCCCTTCCCCACCCCCTCGCTGCAGCCAGCATATCATTTTTCTGCTACATAAATAAGCACAGTATAGAGAAGCAGGGGAAGGTCAAAGCCCAGTAAATCCTGGACTAACTGGGGCCTGCTGCCTCCTCGGCCGGCCTGCCAGCCTTTTGTTGTTGCATAACTCCGAGCAGACTGACTCGTTAAAAACCAGCAGAGACTGGTATTGGTGTGGAAGTGATGGGGGCTGGTTTACTGTGAGGCCGGGACACTGCGGCAGCTCTCTGTGATTACGAGTTGGAGAAGGGGAGCTTTGGCTCTTTACGAGCTCGGGGAGGTTTTGTGGCTGCGCGGCATGCAAAGCAACACATTCCACACAGTTGGCATTCATGAGAACTGTTCATGTAAGTTGAGGTGTACGACAAAGCGCCTCCAGAGAATACAGTGGGGTGGACAAAGGGCAGTGTGTGGCACAACAAACAACGGTCAGTCAGACAGGTACTTGTGCTTTCTAATAAACCAGAGCTGCCATTAAAGGAGATGTGTCGTGAAGAGAGAGTAATCACCGTGTGTTGTAGAGCTGAGTGTCACCGCAACTTAACTCCTATAAATAAATGTTGGCTGTACTGCCAAATTATTAAAGCCAGATGGGGGGAAAATGAGGAAACGACAATAGACAATAGCAGCTGACAGAAGAAAAAGCTGCAGTGACATAACTGTCAGTTATTCAGTCATCCTGGGTTTTTTTAGGGGTGGTTACAAAAGGACTGGGTGTGTACCTTCTTGTTTACCACCAGGCTGCCTCGCCAGTAAGTTGCTGCATGAAGAGATTATGTACAGTCTGTTTCTTTCAAATGATTTGTACCTTCAGTAGTTTCAGTATCTTGCCCGTGGACACTTTGAGGACGGGAGGAGCTGGAGATCGAACCTGCTCTACCTCCTTAGCCATGGCTGCTCAAATTTCTGTGCAGGCAAATAGTTTAACTGAGCTCAGCAGAGTGAGTTCATCTACCTTCAGAACTTCCATGAAGTTTTGAAATCAATCATCTGAAATAAGGACATCCATGGCTAAGGTTTTCCAAAACGAGGCTTCAAGGTTTGTGCCATTGTGAATTTCACACAGTGGATAACAGAAAATCCAAATCTGTACTCCCTGCAACAGCTGCTGACCACGCCTCTGCATCCATTATTTATTGGTCAGAGAAAAACCCTGTCAGCTTTATTAGAGTCACTCAAACACAACCAGCCGTTGACTCTGCGACGACACGACGGTGAAACCAAAGAGAACCCGCCAAGAGGCCGCACCACGTACAGCACCTGCAGTGAGCTGCCAGGCTGCGATAGCTGCTGTGCAGACTGTGTTGAGATTAGCACGGTGTAAAGAGCTTATGACCCATTAGATCCAACACAGTCACCATGAATGGGGACGGTGGAGTGGAAGAAATGTGGATCCATGTTATGACAGAGCACTGTGGGATCGCAGGATGTCCAGGACTGCAGGGAGGTGCTGGAAGGTGAAGCACTAACTGTAGATTTTCATGTTCAAACGGCATAAAAAAAACAAAAACACAAAGGGGGTCAGATGAAAGAACTTTGACTTTTCCTCCTACTCTCTGGTTTTCAAACCTTTGAATAAACACTAGAACATAAAGAGGTGTTTCCCCCCCCCGAGTCGTTTGTGAAGGAACTCGTTTATGTGGTTCTCGCTCTGAGCCCTGAGGGCCCTCAGGAAATATTTACAACCACCACAGCCACTGAATGCACACTTTTACAACCATGTTGCATAAGAACGCCAATGCGCTCATCACACCCACTACCCAAATCTCATAAAGGTAGCCTCCCTCTGGCATTTCTCGGCCCCTCCATAACACCCCCCACTGACCGGGGCGATGCAGAACATACCGTACCCTGACTCCAAACTGCTGTCCAAACATCCCCGTTTCCTTTATAGGAGCAGGACCAGTATTCCCTCAAAACCCACTGTCTTTATTTCGAACCCTACACTGCTCTGGAAGACGTGTACAGAGAAAAGCGTGCCTGAAAGCATCAGTGCACTCATTAGGAGACATTAAAGGTGCAAGGACAACACCCTGAAAATGCCTCGACTTGTCAAAAGCCTGATCAGGCTGTCGATGAAATCAAAAAAGGATTCCTGAAGAGGAGATTGGTGACGTGAGGAGGGGCCGCGGCTTAGAGCGCTGTGGCCTGGTTTAGGCTGAGGCGACGCACGGCCCGCAGCCAGAGAGAGGACAAAATGTTCCCGACTCAAGCCTCCATAAGCCCTGAACCAAGAGTGGCACACTCATTGTCCAGCAGAGGAGGGGAGGGGAGGGGAGGGAGCGGGTATGCACGGGGAGGATGGGTGTGATCGATGGGCGGGGCGACGGCTCCGTATCACTGCGCTGTGGTTATGATGTGATGTGACAACACAACAATCCTGATCCAAGTCGTTAGATATTTGGTATTTGCCCAAACACAGTCCAATGTTCTCAGGGCTGAGGGGAACATGAATGCATCCCATTTTCTGCCAATTTCAAAGAGTCAAATGTGAAACAGGACACTGGCATGAGTATTCAGACAGGATGCGATACGTTCTACCAAGGCACGTGAAGGTTAGCCGAGGTTCCCGCACTTCTCAAAACCTTGTTTGGCATCCACATGTGTCAGAGTCAGCTGATTCGACATGATGTGGAATGACACATACCTGTTTATATGTGGTCCCCCAAGCTGACAGTGCAGATTAGAGCAAAAAAAACCATGAGCAGGAAGGAACTGCCTGCAGGGCTCAGAGACGGGATCGTGTCAAAAACATTCCTGCTGAACATCAGGGTCCCAAGAGCAGAGCGGTGTGGAACAACCCGGACTCTTCTAAAGCTGCACGATCGAACTAACAGAGCAGTCAGGGAGGAAGTGACCAAAGCTGAGTCCAAACTCAGGAGCTGCATCTGAAGTCACAGCGGCACAGCCAGGCCGTTGCCTTTTCCTTAGGATGTGGTCGATACGCAACAGTCTTTGTCGGACCGTCAAAGGCTCCAACACAATGACCTCTGTGGTCTATCCACTGTATCTAGGCAGATTTTCAGTTCTAATTACAAGTTCAACAGCTCATGATACAACTGTTAAAACCTGTTAACCCCAACTGTAACAGTTGCAAGGTGATAGGCACGGTGCATCTCTACAACGAGGGCAAACACAAAGGATATTCTTCAGTTGCATGTTTGTCAATGCAACACACACAGTCCTCTAACACATCTTCTCTCTCTCCACACACTCTGCTCTTACTGGCTTTATAATGACATGTTAGAGCAGAAACACATGTGATCTCTCATCTCTACCAATATCTAAAGAAAGTCTTACAGACATATGGACGTAAAAAAAATAGTGCTGTTTTCAACCTTCAAGCTCATAGTTCATCGTGGTTGCTCCATGTGTTGCAGCCTTAAACCCTCAAACCAGTTAACGACATTATACAAACATGAGAAAATGATGAAAATCAACTATAATTAAATTCAGTTTTGAAATTCAGTCTCAGTTTCAAGCCACTCATAATGGCTGAAAAGGATTCAGGCATGTGCAGACTTCAGGCAGACTGTTACATTTGTTTTATATTTCCATCAAGTGATGTTGATTAGGTTTAAAAAAAAAAAGAAGCAGTTATAAAATGGCAAAAAGTACAGATGAGAGTAGCATTAAAGGGATAGTTTAGTTTTTTTTAAGTGGGGTTGTATGAGGTACAAATGGCCATTAAGTATAATATCTGCAGTAGAAAGGTCTCTGCTCTCCCCCACTGAGAAATACCACGCTGCACTGAGACAAGGGCAGTAAACTGTTGTGAATGGGGGACAATTAATCAGCGTATTTTCGCCACCTACGAGAAGTCCCGTCTCAAAATAATACACCAGTTCAACAGTACGATATAAAGTAAAAAATTACAATGAATCAAATGGTCGGAACTAACCCACCACCCACTCAAAAAACTGAACTATCCCTTTTAAGTACCACATCAATAAGTGGGACTGATATTAATAGTAGCACCATCCAAAACATAACGATACCTATCCCTATGGTAAACACAGTATTTACTGGTTCACAAACTGTAAACTGTTAAGTGTGAAGATGTTCACAACAAAGAGACACTTTGGCTGATGTTTGCTTTTTGTGCAATGTTTATAGACAAGCACCTCACAAACCCCCCATTCATTTATCAATGGTGGATTAATCAGCAGTGAATCAAACCTCCCCCACACTGACTGAACCAGATCTACCACATTACCCAGATACATCCCTCCAGTTTTCTGTGTCCTATATCTGTGTCGTTGTCGTCAGCTGCCCTCACTTCAACAGCTCTGGACATAAATACACACATGCAGCAGAAACAACTGCCCCCCTCCCATCCCCGGCCCACCCACCCTATCCATGTCTCCAGCTTCTAATCCCCCTCTCCGACAGATGACAGGTTTTCCCATTGAACCAGTGCAGTGCTGTGCTGTGGGCCTGTTGCGTAACATGCTATACCATCATGCTGCAAGAGAACGAGGCCAACGCGAGTTACGTCATAGAGGGATGGGGCGGGGTCTCTGGGCGGGGGCTTACAATGACGGGCTAACAGAAGATGCACGCAGGATGGGACGGCTAATTGTCAAACAAACGCTGGGATTAGTCGTGGTCAATGGAGGGTTCAAGTTCAAACAAACAGACGCGTGGTTTGGGTCACTGAGCATCCACTCGGTGGCTGATTGATGTGCTACAAGGAGTTTCTGCTCTAAATAGCAAACGGACATGATTAACATCTTAAAGAGAGTTTTCTTTCACTGTCACTGCAGCACTAAGTTATTTCCCCCCAAGTGTGCATGTTTGTTTTGGGGGGTTTTGGGGGGAGGGGTCGGAGATTTTGAATGTCATAGGCTACTGTATAATCAGTTTGGCTGAGTCATGATTCTTGAGAGGATGTTTCCCAGTATAAAATGTCAGCTGATTATTTCTGAGCATTTTCCAAAATACAATATGTAATATTTTTGATTACTTGGTCATCCTAAAAAGAATTAAGTAGAATAATTAATCACACTAAGGTTACACACAACACAATCTTCCTAACCAATTATAAAAACGTGGGAAACAGACATTAAGGACAATCAACGGATTTTTAACATCATAATCCGACAAACATGCACACAAAAGACCAGACACCTGCTGTTTGTAGCAACAATTTCACAGTGGCTAAACCTCAGAGACGAGATCTCGCAGGAACTCGCTTGATCAAACGTGACTTCAGTGAAAAAATAAGTTTGGAGGAGGTTTTTATCGTCAGCTCTCTGTCCTGGTTTAATGCAGCGAGAAGCACAAAAAGAGAAAATAGATTATGTGGAAAATCCTGGCAGAGAGGAAGGTGTAGGCACAGTTATGGTTAGCTGCCATGTTTGTGAGCTGTCAAAGTGCGTAACATGTGACTGGTGACTACTTCTCTCGTCCTGATCAAAGAGGGGAGGGGAGGGAAGAGGTTTTGTGCAGCAGGAAAACATGCAAATGACTGGGAGAGCAAACAGGTAGTGATGTAGCTCTCAGAAGATTCCAGGCGCTGCGTTCACTGTCAGAGATATGAACATCACAGGAGGAAGTGACCTCAAAGATGTAACTGACAGTCAGGTGTCAGTATGCATTATATACACGACACCACCTGTGCACATGCAGGTTAACGCCCCAAAACTTTAGAGGACTCGTCTAATAACTCCTTCTTTTCTGCCTATTTCTCTCTCTCGCTCTCTCGCACACACACACCCTCTGCCTGTGTGTGTTTAATCAAAGCCAGGCTGTTTGCCCTCAGGCCCACAGTGTACCAATCTAAAAGTCGTCCTCCCTGCTGCACATGTAGCTGTGCTCATACGCCACCGCCCCCTCTCCCCATCCTCCGAGGCCTCAGCATACCTCCTATTACCTTCCTTCTCCCTCACGTACACTTTTGTATTTGTGAATTCACTTTAAGCAAGAATCCTGCCGTGACAGTGCCCGCTCATCCCTCGTCTTGTTAACCGTATGTAGCTCAGGTTGGTTTCTTTGACGTCAGCTCTCTGCACTGGACACTTTCACCCTGGTTAATCCTGATTCTCTGATGGTGACGTGGGAAGCTTTGGCAGAAATCACAGGGGTCAAGCTTAGGGGAGTGATCGGTACGAGGTGAAGGTACGAGGTCAGCATGTCATCTTGACGTCTGGTCAGGTTCCCTGACCGGGAGATTTATTATTTCTCAGCAGTTTTCTTAAAGGTCAGTAAGGTCACTAAGGAGAAGAACACCAAACCTTAAAGGGACTACAAGGAGTTTTGGAAGGCAAAGTGTATTTTGCTTAGAAAACCAAGGTGGTGCAGTACAAGTGAGTTGTTCTGTAATTCGCATGTGCAAATTTTTTTGCCGACTGAACGGTTCACATAATGCTGTCATAATCCCGGTCCCAGTACTGTGAGATACCAGTCAGCTATGTAAAGGTAAAGGTAAAGGTACTTTATTGGTCACATATACAGCTAGTACAGTGAAATTCTTTCTCTGCATTTAACCCATCCCTGAGGAGCAGTGGGCAGCCGCGGTGCAGCGCCCGGGGACCAACTCCAGATTATGAGCCAGTGCCTTGGTCAGGGGCACTGACTGGAGGATCAACCTAGCTGGCATGTTTTTAGTGGTGGGGGAAACCGGAGCACCCGGAGGAAACCCACGCAGACACGGGGAGAACATGCAAACTCCACACAGAAAGGACCTGGGCGGCCCGGGATTCGAACCCAGGACCTTCTTGCTGTGAGGCAACAGTGCTAACCACTGTGCCACCGTGCCGCCCCTGTGGAAACACTGGTGACTGTCTTTTACTTTATTTTATGTGTGTTTGATTGTTTGTTTGTTTGTTTCTATTAAAATGGACCTGGAGTCTAATAATAAAGCCTCAGCCTCAGCTTCACCTCCTGCTGAGACGCTTTTGTGTTCTGAGTTGATCTGCTGGAGGTAATGAAACAGTTTCTCTCTCGATTGTAATGTAGAACAGAGGGGGAAGGCTTGTTCTAAAACACACATTAAAAAACAACAACAACCAGTGACTTCACACTGGGGAGGGGTAGCGGGTGAATGAGGGACGTCCCAGGCAGGTGACCAGGACAAGAGAAGCTAACTGTGTCAGCTGAAAGGAAGCGTTCAGCCCAGAGCAGAGTTATCAAAGGCCAGTGGTGGTGAGTCGTGTGTCTGCAGGTTTAATTCCCTCTAATCACTGCAGCGGCTACACCGACTGCTCCTCCTCTCTGGTTTGAGGTAGATCGGTAAAATTATCTGTTATATAATTTAGTTCGGACGGGCTAAAAAAACAAACATGCAACTTCTTCTGCTGTAACCAAATTAAAGAGAGCAGTGTGGGAAAGTTGTGAAACTGAAAGTAAAGTTATCAAAGAGGTAGAGCTCACCTGGGAAGGAAAGAGGTCCCTTCTTTGACTGGTTAGGGTAAAAAAAAGGAGAGGTTTTTGGAAAGGTGGGTCTGTCACGCCGCGCACGTGACTTGGTCCATCCGCACCTCCAACTGGAAGGCATCTGGTCGGTCCTGAGGGTTGACTGCGAGCATGTCCTGGAGGAGTTTCTTCACCCCCTCAGACATGGAGCTCCTGGCCTTCTGGGGGATGTGGAGAACCATCTTGGGGTTCTCCAGCAGAGCCTCCCCAACGGGTACGATCTCCGTGCCCTGCCGTATGTAGGTGCCCAGCAGCTCGCGCTTGGACTCCGCGTCGATGAAAGTGATCCGCTCGATCATGGCCCAGATGATGATGCCCAGGGCGAAGATGTCGGCCTTGGCCGTGTAGTGGCCCTCCCACACCTCGGGGGCCATGTAGAAGTCCGAGCCGCAGGCCGACGACAGCCAGAACTTGTTGATGTTGACGATGTTGTTCTGGTTGCTGCCTTTGCCGCCCACTGTCGCCGCGGGGTGTTCCTCGCTGTTCTTAGAGTTCAAGCCCGCGCAAACTTTACTGAGGCCGAAGTCGGCGACTTTGAGAACAGGAGAACCGGATTTCTGCGAGATGAGGATGTTGTCCGGCTTCAGGTCCCGATGGACAATGTTGTTCTTGTGCAGGAAAGCTACCGCGCTCGTCAACTGCCGCATGAAGCTTTTGTTGGTCTGGGGGTCGGGCCGGCGGGACAGGATGTACTGGTTGAGGTCGCCGCTCTCACAAAACTCCATGACGAACCAGAGGTAGCAGGGCTCCTCTGGGTAACCCAGGATCCGCTCTCCTGCAGCAGAGGGACAGATATCAGCTGATTAGTCACATTCAAACTGGGACAGTCATCCAATCATAAATCAACAAATTCATTACATTTTTTATAAAGAGATGTATTTCAAGTGTTAAATACTGGAAAAAGATCCTTTGTGAAAATGCAACTTTATTGGACATTAACCAAAAACAATGACAAGGTTTGTCCAGAATCCCTCAAAGGCCTCACTGCATTTCAATTTAGTTGTACTGTGACAATAAAGACTTATCCATCTATCTATCTATCTATCTATCTATCTATCTATCTATCTATCTATCTATCTATCTATCTATCTATCTATCTATCTATCTATCTATCTCTATCATAAAAAAAGCTCAAATGAAAACAAGACAGCACCGTCTGAGTGGTAGCTGTTAGCAGAGACAGTTGAGCTTATGTGATCTGATTCATATCCGGCAACTGATTCAAACTATGGGTTGGGCCGAGGGCCAAAATAGCAGAACGCGTGTTATTTTCGCACATCAAAACAACATAGTGGCATAAAAAGGAAGAGAAATTTAGGTTGTTGTCACGTTATCTCTGACAGACATAACTGTCGTTGAGACTTTTTTTCACTGCAGATCTGTGAGCAGAGCGACGGCTTCCCTCCTCCACCCCAGCTTCACTCTTCCTCTCACACACACAAACTGGCAACTGTTTATTTTTTTAAGTGTTCATATCCATCTAGAGCAAAGAGATGAGATTTAATCCCAGGCAGATTGCTGACAGCAGAACACAGAGAGATTGTCCCTGTCACATGACATGTGTCCACTTCTGATCAGATCAATGCAGATAATCTTAACACAGCAGAATCAGATTTCTACAGTACATTCGTGTTGCATACAGGAGGTGTACAATATAACAACTTCAAAACAACATTGACTCATTAATGAAAAATGCTAAAGTACAGCAAAACTTTAGGTTTTCATATTGTTCCCTGTCTGAGCTACGACGCGCTGCAGCTCGTGACCACGTGCTCTTTATTTGTCAGCGACTTTTCAGAAACAGGGGAAGTTTTGACAGTCTGTTCTGGGACGACTTAAAAAGGCTTTATGTTTGACTCCTCAGGAAGCGACACCGTGCTCTGTGGTCTGTAACTGCACGCAATAGACAGTATGGTGATCAGATTCACTCAGCGCAGCCACTGCCACTTCAAAAAAAAAAAAAAAAAAATGTGTGAGGTTCACGTGTGAGGTTTAAAACCCCAAACCTTCCTTCTACTTCTGCTTTTCACCAGCCGCACACGAGCTTCGCCGCTATCGGTTAGTGGAGGCAGATCGAGGTTTATATTTGTTCTGTTAAGTAAACGCACGTTTTCATAGGGAGCTCACTGGCACTGACAAACAGCTGTTTACGGATGAACTCAAACATGTGTACTGGTTGATATGTGTTGATGTTTATCAGCACATATTGTATCTGTGCATACATCTGTTGATTTATCACCTCGGTTGATTTATCAGGCTCAGATAAACACTAGAGCTTGTTATCTGGCTCTGCTTATCTTGATGTCTTCTCAGTCACTACAGCACTTCTTTTAAAGGGTTCTTACTCGATTTTTTTGTCATCTTGACACTGCTTATTTAAATGTTTTTTTTATTTATTTAAATTTTTCGTTTATTTTTAAATGCTTTTTTAACGTAAACTTACCGGTAGTGTTCTATTTTTATGCACTTCCATTTCTTTGAATTTGCCTGATGCGTGTCTGTACGCATCACTTCATTCAGTCAATCAGTGTTTGATTTAGCATCACACCAAGTCTCTGGTTGTTTAAATACCAAAACAAACTAAGACAAAAGTCAGGTGACCCTTCATCAAAACAAATCATCCACTGTTTTTCCAAACCCGACAAACCGTAGCATTTGATTGCTGCAGTAGATGTCAGCTCAAGATTAATATTTCATTTCAAAAGCCTGAATGGTGACACTTACATAACAGCCAGGCTATTAAAAGAAAAGAGGCTAAAACCTGAACACTGACACAAGTATTGCCATGGTTGTTTTTTAACAGAGCAGGGTGGCAGGTTGAAAGAGCTTTGTTTTACAGTAATTCTCACTTTTACTTTTAAGATGTATTGAACCATTACTGTCAATAATCTCTGAGGCCAAGTAAGCAATAACAAAGGAAGTGATAAGTAGGTCAAACTGGATTCATAACAACAATCATACAAAGAAAAGTGACTAAAAATGTAGCAGTCACAAGTTATTTAGTTGCAATATTTCATGGAAATATGTCACACTGGACTTTAAGGTCATTGTTAAGTGTGTGAGATTTCAGTCAACATGCAATGGGTTAACATGTTTCCAAGTAGTACACTGTGTTCTCTCATGAGCTGAGGGCAACACAGTGTACGCTCTGTGCCTACTATAGGTAACCTATAGAGCAGCCACTGACAGACGGGGAACATACAACTCTTAGTCATGATAATTCATTACATTTGAGAGAATTAGCCACAATTTACATACACATCCTTGTAGTTTATGTCTGCTATTACACAAACTTTTTTATTTTACACATTATTCCTACATTATTAAGTTATACAGAGCAAAAAAACACCAAACACCTCTCATTCCAGTCCTAATGTACATAATCTTGATATGACATACAACTGTAATATGATTGGAAATCAATGCAATAACTAAAAGTTTGTTGTTTCTGTTAATAAATTTAACTTGTAATCCTTGACCACAACTGTGTTTACACTTGTGACCACCAGTTACAAACTCATTGACCAAGTTAACATGAGCTGAAAGGATCTTTAACGATTCTGTGAGTGACTTTAATGGGATTTGATCAAAATATGAGACAAATAGTCCCTAATAAAAGCCCTTTTAGGCTACATATTGAGTGATTAAAATGGAAATATCAAAAACTGCTTATAAAGTCTTTTATTGACATGCTTCAGGAGTCAAGATTGAGAAGTTTCAGTAGCTTCCTTTAGTGCATTATGTTGTGTAATCGTTATAGGGACTGGTGTTACTGTGCAGCTAATAACTGGTTGGTAAACAAAGCAGCAGCAGGCTGTTTACCTTTGAGCGACGTCTCCACCAGCCGCAGGTATTGTTTGGACCTCTTGTTGCCGTGGCTCATCTTCTGGGCCAGGCCGTTCCTCTGCAGGACGCACTCCTCCAGCTGGACCACGTTCTGGTGCCGGTTCTCCAGGCTCGTCAGGGCCCAGAACTCGGCCAGAGCCAGCTCCACGTTTTCCGGGGCGTCGCACTGGAGCCTCTTCACCGCCACCCTGGCCCCTGTTTTCCGGGCTATGGCTTCGTACACCACGCCGTAGCTGCCCCGACCGACCTCCCGGAGCAGGCTGTACCGGGGCGCCACCACCACGGCGGGCTCGAGCAGGAGGTCGCTCCGCAGGAAGCTGATGGAGAAGCTGCAGTCGTCGTCCTCTTCGTCCTCCATGGGCTCCTCCGCGCGGTTGTTGTCCTCCACCGTGAGGGAGCGGAGGACTTTGCAAGCCTCCCGCTTCATCCTCGCGACCGCGGTACTCCTCCTGCAGCCCCGCACACCGCCGCTTACCTTTCTCCTCTTCTTCCCGTTGCAAATATCCATAACTTCTTCTTTGTCGAAAGTAAGCATGAAGGAAGGACGTGTTTCTCTGTCATTACTTTAGCTCTAAACTAATAAAGTTTGACGTCCTGGCGTCGACCTGCGTATTGTTCGGAGAGGTAAAGCGCCAGCCTGTCAGCAGTCTAAATCTTTTGAGCTGTTCCCGATGAGAGAGTCGGTGACGTGCTACGGGTCTGTCCAGCTGCGACAACTAATTTGGCTTCATAAACAAAATGTTCCAGCTCCCGAGTACAGGCAGGGAACAGAGGGCGTGGCTTCGCTCACCGCTCGCCTCTGATTGGCCAAGGACGAAACACGTCGCCTCTGATTGGCGGAGAGACAAACAGCTCGAGGAGATCCCGCTCCGGTCTGAAAGGTGAAGAAAGCGACAGAGAGCACGCTACGTTTGTTTTTATTTTGAAACTGGAGAACGGACGGCGATGAGGTGTCGTTAATACCGGTTTTAAACGCTCTATTGAGCCGATAAAGAGTCAACCGGTACCGTTTCCCCCCCCCCATCCGTGCTGAGCCTTTGTGAGGCAGCGTGGACTCACGGGTGAGAGGCGGGGTCACGTCACGTGTACACAGGCATGGACGAGGTCTGTGAAAGTGAAAATAACACTACATCGATGTACCTGGTACATAATTTGCTCTGATCATTGTTTCTCTTTCTATTTATAGTATATGTTTATTTCATTCATTGAACAAAAACAAATTTCAAATGTTTGTAGCCAACTAAAGGAGCAGAAAGAAGAAGAATCTTGTAATATTTAGTTATTATTTATTGGCTCAACATTGTCTATTTGTATTATTTTCAAGTTTAAGTTGTCTTAATTCAACATTTCAATCATGTTTAATGTGCCTGTGAGTAAACAAGTATAAATGAGTATTTACAATCCATAGTTTATTTAAAAAACCATGAACATGGAATGCACTTTTGGAAACTCTGAGACCATTGACTCTGGGAAATTTTGATTATAAAAATTAATTTGGCAAAAATTATTGTAATTTTTTGCTGATATTTAATGTTTTAATATTATTATTAAATCGAATTTAGATTTGTATCTGTATATAGATCTGTTTATTACATTTTTTATTTTCTCCTAAGGTATACATTTCTATAGCTTGATTTCTTATTGTAATTGTCATGTCATGTTATAACAATATATTTTCATGTTATTATGACATGCCCATCTCCACCTCAGGAGACAATAAAGGCTCATCTTATCTTATTTTATCTTAGATTACATACAAACTTGTCACACTATAGCAGTATAATGATTTAAATAAATGTCATAACATGTAACCAAATGATCGTTATCATGTTACAATGTGAAACATTTCACCTTTTTATAATACAGTGTACATACAATAAGTTATAAAACATACGTTTCCCATATCATAAATATTATATAAATCATTATCGGAGCACCACAAACCCCCCCCAGAACTGTATAGCCAGTCTGTGATCAGGAAGGCCACCCTGATCACACGACCTCTCTCACCCCTCCACCACTCCTTTCAGATGCTGCCATCAGGCAAACACTACAAGGTTCCACTCGCCCGGAAAAACTTCTATAAAAAATCCTTTATCCCCTCCAAAAGAATCCCCCTGAATAACCAGATAAAGACACATTGCTTTAACAGCCCCCTCCCTTTTTAGTATGAGTGGAGGATTGCACTTATAATGTTGTTTCTTAACGTTTGTTTATGTTGTTTAACGTTTCTGTATGAGCCTGTCAAAGATGAATTTCTGCCACAATAAAGTTTATCTATGGTATAACGTATAACTTTGTATGTCATAATAACATATTGTTATAACAACAACTATGTTAGCACAATAAATTGTTCATATTATAATTTGATACTGAGTTTTTAGTTTTTGGCATGGCAGAAAAATACACTTCTGTGGTTTCATTATTTCTGTTCTAAGGCGAAACAATGAAACACATTCAAAGCTACAACAGAACATTTCAAACGTACTGTAATGATGTAGTTACACAGAGCAAGTATAAACCCTTTGGAGTTAAATGCATCAATGCATAAATTTGTCTTTAAATATGGTTTTCATCTAAATGACAATTTATTCTCTTGACAGATTGTTTACTGGAGATGATTCAATTCTCAGCTACTGTCCCTATAAGTGATGGTTATTATGACTTGTTGGAGGAGACTATGTGCAGGTGAAACCTTCTGTGTAAAGAAGAAGGTCCTTGCCCATGCATTTTATTGCTAACAAACAAAAAATCACAATCACATCATTTACAGAGCATTTTGTCACCTGTAATTATGAAATTATTGGCCTTATGTTGTTAGAAGTGACTATCAGAGTAACCTGCCATCCTATCAGCTCTTCGCTGTTGGTAGCACAGCTCTAAACGCTGGACTCTCAGATAAAAACAAGTCCTGCTTTTGTGCTAATGCCATACCATTGTAGCATTCATTACCCTGCATACCAGACTGGCTGAATTTAGAGAGCAGACTGTCTATTGTCACAGCTCAGTGGCCAGTAAAGCTTTATTTGTGGCTCTTATCAAAAGGGGAATTTACTGAGGCTTAGTCCACTGCCTGCAATCAGCGGGAATCTAACTGAGGACACAGCAGCACAGACTCTTCATGTGTCTGTTTCTCAGGACCTGGATTTACACATTATATAAAATCATATAATAAAGACTTAAATTAGTCATTATAATGTATATAGGTAGTATCAAACACACATAAAATAACATTTAGATATAAAAGACAGTCACCAGTGTTTCCACATAACTGACTGGTACTGTATCTCACAGTACTGGGACCAGGATTATGACAGCATTACTGTATGTGAACCGTTCATCAGTCAGCAAATTAATTTGCACATACGATTTCTCAACAGAGCATGAAACTAATCAATTTGTAGCGAATTACAGAACAACTCACTTGCACTGCACCACCTTGGTTTTCTAAGCAAAATACACAAACAATTATTACAGGCAACCTCAAGTTTAAGGACGGTGGCCTTTTTAAAGGGGCGGTAAGAGAGGTAGTAGGCTCTGAAGACACTTACTTTCACAATATCACATCATCATAATAAATCAATAAACCTATATAATTTTCTTTTTGAGTTGTGCACTTACATTATCCCAGATGTTTTGAGAAAGTTCGCAACCAGAACCATGTTTAACACTCAGTTGCTGGGGACGTTCTGTCCTGTACCTGTTGAACTGCGCTGTTGAATCACTGATTTAACTGTTTCATTCTTTTATCAGTTTTACTGCCCTTGTTTATTGTCATGGAGAGGACAACACCTCTGTGGATAATTCAGCAGCCAGTAAAAATGTGCTGAACGAAACAAAGGTAAGCAGTCCGAGTTTCCAGCCTTTCCAGGATGTCATGTGTCAGCTGAAAAACACTGAGTTATTTTATGGAACATTTTTACCTTTATGGTGAGAGAAGTGGGGAAGCAATACAGGGCATGTTGGTGGACTGGGACAATGGGACAAAGCCTTTATGATACCAGGTTACCCACGAGCCCTTGGGGCACCCCCAAGAAACATGGTGTCCTGCCTGTCTCTGGCTAAGCACTCATGGCTGTCAGAAGACACTTAGATGCCATATAAGACATTTACCATGAGAACATTTCCATTGCAGTTTGGACCTAATTTTTTTTTTTTTAATTTGAAAAGTGGATAAAGCACAATTGCAAATGGTTGGTGTTTACACTGTTGCATGCAAATAAAGCTAGGTTTTCTCCTACAATGACAGTATTCAAATCAAAGGTGACAACAGAAATTCTGGGGCTCCTGGGACCTGATACAGAAAAGTGTTGAAAAGTGTTTCCATCTTGCTTTGTCAAGAGTTTTTCCAAATTCTTGAAAATTGTCTTCATCATACTGTTTCTTTGTGAGAGCAATACTGCATTAGGATGAACTGCTGATACTTTGCCTGTGTTGTCTATGAAATGATGGACTGCTGTCTATTCAGGTTTTCTGTGCTGAGACCTATCACTGACTTTCTGTGTATGTCATTATGTGTTTTATGTTTATTTTGCATCCTTTATTGGTGCTCCTCTGCAACCATAGACTATTAATGCACGCCTGTGGGATGTGCATGAACAGCCAGGCTTTATTATCTTTCTTGTCGCCTTGTGTCCATGTACACCATGCATGCATCTGAACCCTCAGAGCGTAGACCATACAGCAAGTTTACTATAACTCTGCTCTTTTCCTGCTTCATTCTATAATTATGAAACGGTTGTTTGTGTTAAACTTTTCTGACACATTTTATATGATATTTTTCAGATATTCTTTCTTGTATGTTTATTATTTTCCATAATTAATGTGATTGGCGGCTGGTGCGTAATGCAGCCACTCCCTATTTAAAGATGGCTTCTTCTCACTGCTCAGTCTTTGCCTAAAGAAGGTCCTTAGACCGAAACGTTGCTATAATTACTGTAAAATATTCATGTAGCAGTGTGCGGGATTCCTCTTTTCACCAATAAGTTCCAGATCAGCTGATCCTAGTCCGACGCACCTGCAAAAAACAGATCTACGAAGACGCCTTTTATTTGGAAATTGTCAAATTTCAAAGTCTGAATTAAAGCAGATATCAGTGGAATGTTTTTGTTAATATAAGTCCTAAATAGTCCTATTTTCCGTCAGCAATCACTTACATGAAGTATTTCAGCCTAAACACGAGTCTCTCCGTCACTCTGCTCTGCTGTAACCCGAGGAGAAAATTTTCCTTGTGGGATACAAGTGTTATCCAATGAGGAGAGAGAACGGCATGAAGGGCTGTGTGTGCAGCCAAGGGATGCGCGTGAATGTGGTGACGTAGCACGAGGACCAATTGATGCCTGACAAGGGCGGGGGCTGCTAACTCATGGTGCGTTCAAAGAAACTCGTACTTTGTGTTTTTCCTTCCTGTGAAGTCATACCAGTTCGATCTGGTACGAGTTCACGGGTCGGAAGTTACGAGTGGCCGTTATAGGGAACTTTCACAGACAACAGGATGGTAAAAACACGAGCTACGGGTTACCTGGAACGCTACCAAGTCGTAGTTGTGACTTGAAGCTGTAACTTACGGTTTCAAAAGCCTGCCTTGAACGCAGCATTAGCCGAAACGGCCGTGAAGCTGATATCTGCTTTAAGCAGGTTAATGGAAACATTCCTGTAGATATATTTACCTGGTTAGATTGATCAGAATTAACATACCTTCAATCATATGTAAATGTCCCACACTAAAGCTCTGTGACTGATATAACATTATTTAATTTCACTGCCTCATATACATGCAGTTATTTGGCCTTAAACTAGGGGTCAGACTAGATCAATCTGAGAGTTATCAATGATTAATTCCAGAGGAAGGAAGAAAAAATTTATTTTTTGTAAAACATTTTTATATATATATATATATCTTTTGCCCTCATACATTTATTTATCTGAAGTGAAGGTCTCACAGTGAAATGTTGCCCTCCAACCATTGTTCTGATCCTTAACAATGTGTTATAGTCCATGTAAGACTATGGTTTTCTAATGGAGATCCTACTACAGCTCGGCCTTGGTTGTCTTTCATGGATGTGGAACGCGATCGCTCCACAGCTCCTTATGCTTTTATTACCTTTATCTGAGAGGGTAAATGAGGATCACACACAATAGTGAGGAACAAGAGTGAGAGACGGAGACAGAGCCAAGGCCATCAAATGCAAAAGAGGGAGGAAGTGAAATAACAGGCTGCCTCGGCTTATACGACTGAAACTAGAAAAGGAGACTGAAAAGCAGACAGGAAAGGCAGAGGAGAGATCGTCATCATCTGTCGTATCATTAATTTGTAGTGTAGGGGTCACTTGTGAAGAAGCCCTCCATCAGATTCTTGTATGTCTTGTTCTGTTCCAGTTGGCCACTTCTCATGAGGCTCCCAGCAGCTGATACGTGACTTGCTGATGGTGTCTGAGCTGCTGTAACTCAGGAGAACGACAAGTTGAACAAAGGAACGCAGGTTTAAGACAAATCAGTGGTAAGGGTGTGTGTTGATTGTTTTGGTTATGAAGTATGAGAGCAGTGGTTCATTAGATATGGGTGGTGGTATTGAGTTAGTATTGTCACATATTTACTTTGCATGCTCAGAGAAAGAGAGGGGGTGAGCTGGGTCGCCAGATGTTTTGTTGACCGCTATTTTCTTTGATCATTGCTTTGATTAGTTTGATTATGAGTTTGCACCTTATCATAAGTTGATCATCTTTTTTATTCATTAATTAAAGCAGAAGTAAGCGATCCGGTCGTTTTGGCTAACTTCTTGTCAGCAAATGGAGTTAGCAGTCTCCGCCCTCGTCCCTACGTCACCACATTCACGCGCATCCCTTGGCTGCACACACAGAGAGGACCGCCCCTTTATGCCGTTCTCTCTCCTCATTGGATAAAGGTTGTAGGATACAAGGAAAGTTTTCTCCTCGGCTTACAGCAGAGCAGAGTGACTGACAGACCTGTGTTTCAGACCAAACACTCTATATAAGTGACTGCTGTCGGAAGATATAACTATTTAAGACTTATATTAACACAAACATTCCGCTTAATTCTGCTTTAAAGTCTAAAAGTTTCTCCATGTCAGACAGCCAGGCCCAACCTCAGTCTCTCAGCGACTTTGTTCTTTAATGTCACTACAGGGGGAAACATGTGGTGTTAAAGTGCTTCCATCTATACGGATTGGTCGACAATTCACCAATTTTCTACTCATCGTCATGCCAAAGAATGGTTTGGAGGACTCGTTCGTCATTCTGGATGTATGATGTAAACACGGAAGAACATCTCGCAGCAAATCTCAACAACATCAACAGAGCCACTGGGAGCTACTGCTACAACAAGGCTAAAAACAGAGATCAAATTAATTTATTCTGAACAACTTTTTCATGTTGTGGCTTCAGGACACTTGGGTCAGTACAGACGAGCAGTATGGAGGTATTTGGATGTTTCATGGTGTGTGTTTTGGACGATTCAAAAGTGAGCACTTTCCGCCGCCATTGTATGAAAATCTGTCGCCCCCTGGAACTCGAAAACCGTTTTGATGACTCTGAAAGATCTCCAAACCCTTCCTTGGCATGACGGTCTGTAGAATGATTGGTGAATTATCAATTTTGGGTGAAGTATCCCTTTAACTCCACCCTCCAGGTACCTGCTGCACAGGGGGAAAACAGAATAACCTAAATACATTTAGATAAGCCCAACAAACAGTGCAGGGGGCCATCACAGTGTCAAAACATTAATTACAGCATTGTCAAAATGAACTTTAGAGATGTGTGTTTCAAAGGAAGTGTATGATACATAATGATGTGGTCTGTTTGGGGACATCATTTCCATGAGGCATTCAGATTTTTGTACCCCACTTTTAGTCTCTCCAAAACGCTTGCTCTCACATGCCAAAGATCAGAGCAAATAAACAGGTTGATACCGACATGTCTGTTTCCAGTTGCCTCTGTGTTCTCAGTTCAATACAGTTGACAGTATACTGACAGCATTACTGCCCCAGGTGTCCACTCCCAGGCTACACGCAGGCTGCATACCTCACTGGTGGAGACTGATGGGGCTGAAGGGAACAGACACCGCTCCAGGCTGGAGGTGGTAACTGCCAGCTATATATTTTTCATTAGTAAAAAATGTGTTTTATTTGATTTCATATGGGGTTTTAAGATAAAACAAGAAACATCAAGACATGCAAACATCTCATTCTTTTTATGTTACTGCACATTTTAGAATGACAATAAATGAACCTTGAACATTGCACCTTGAAAACACAGCAAATTAGAAAGAGAGGGACGCAGCTCTGTGATGTACGAGTGCAAACATACACTATCCATCATAAAAAATGTAAAAGATAAAATAAAATTAGTATCTATGAAGAAATTTGATTTAGCGGTAGGTAGGTTTCCCCAGAGGTTTAGATAGAATATCTACATCTTCATCATAGTTTTACCTTCATCTCTGATTTGATTGATTCATTTCAATTTACACAAGGCAGGAAAAATGCACAAATGCACATGCACCAGCACAGGCACACACAATAACACACTTGACTTTAGACACATATTAGATAACTTCTACCCTTCTTGTTCTCAGATACAGCTGTTGTAATTGGAAAATATGGAAATATCATCAGCATGTTGTACTTTAACAATATTCAAAACATAAACATATAGTCCTCCTACATATTCTTAGATTATTATTACTGATGTATTAATTGTGTGGTATAGTAAGATACAGCTGTACTTAAATGCAGAACTTGATTTATTGTATTTAGTGATGTTTCACCACTGATGTGTGATGTGAAACAATAGAAAAAGAACATCTGAGATAAAACGAAGCATCTCCACTACAAAGATAGAATAAGCCTATTTAGATGCAGTAATCCTCTTTCGAATCACAACACATAATGTAATGCATCATATTGTGATGAGCTCAGACTGATTCAGACTGCGAGCTCTTGAACATCATCCACTTCTGACCTCTAGTGGCCGAGCTGGAATAACATCCTCTCACAGTGTATTAGACAGTCTTGTTTCACCTGCTCATTTACATACGGTAGCCTATATGTAGGTTTTCCCAATTACAAATTCTAAAAAAAAAAAAAATACTACACATATATAGGCTGTATACAGATACTTTTGTGGTGTACCTTTGTCATCACAAATGTTCCCAGCAAATCTCAAACCTGGAGAAATATATCATGTCAGTCTGGTGACTGTGTATCTGCTGATCACCTGTTATAATGCAATATATCCCTCACGTGCACAGGTCAGTGTTGTTGTTGCCTGTTAATCTGACTAGTTTTGTCTAGTTCTAAGTCCACATACGTGTTTTACATCCTCGTCATTTTCAACTGATGTATAAAGATTTTAGTTATTGGAGATTATCAGAGAAAAAAGACAGGAAACAGCTCAGCTCAGCTCAGCTCAGTCCTCCTGTAATTACTTGTTTAGCAGTTTCACTCCGCTCTTTCTTTGTCATGGAGAGGTGAACACCTCTGTGAATGAGTGGGTTGCCACTAACAAATAACAAATATCTGGGTTTACAAATGATCAAGGAAACAACAGTGAGCATTCTCAGTTTGCAGCTATTCAGACACGACCTGTGGCTGCTTAAAAGCCTTGACGAATGACTTATTTCTTAATTTCTTTAACTAGTTTGTTTGCATTTCTGCCTTTACTTAGTTAGAGAGAGTGAAAGAGGAGATGACATGTGGGCCACAGGTCAGACTTGATGGAGGTAGCATCCAGAATGACTATTAGTTTTTTAAAGATGGCTGGTTTTGGTGGTTTTACAATCCCCCTGACTGTTTGTTATGGAGAGGAATAGACTAAAATCTTCTGAACATGTGGTTCAACAGAGAAAGCATCAAACAAAGGTCAGTATTACAGTAATCTGTCAGCCCCCAACTTTTCCTGACATCATACAGCACTGACGAAACACTGATTTTAAAATATGAAACTGCTTTATTCAGGTTTTTTTTTTTTAAATAAGGTCCGTTGCTGTTGTCTGAACAACTGACACTGCACAAACTACTCCTGAATCCAGAGATCTAGTTGCCCAGATTCTCAGACTATATTTCCTCGACTTTCATATCAAAACTCCACCAGGACCTCATCAGGATTTCTCCAGCGTTTCGGCACAGCGTGACACAGAAGGAGTCCAAAGTGAGAGAAGCTTATAGTAACGCTGGTGAAGCCAACAAGTCCCATGAGCCCACAGTACTTCAGATAGAGAGAGACCGCTGGCTTACAGTAAGTTAAACACTGTGCATTTGAATTGAGACGTTCAGATAAAAACATGTGAAAGTGCCATGAGAATAAGATGATAATAAGATATTGCTATTGCACAGGAAGAGGTGTGTGTGTGTGTGTGTGTGTGTGTGTGTGTGTGTGTGTGTGTGTGTGTGTGTGTGTGTGTGTGTGTGTGTGTGTGTGTGTGTGTGTGTGTGTGTGTGTGTGTGTGTGTCAGAAAGAGACATTGTGATCAAGTGGAGGTGGATATTCATCCTCCATTCACACTCACAGTACAACTGTGTGTGTGTGTGTGTGTGTGTGTGTGTGTGTGTGTGTGTGTGTGTGTGTGTGTGTGTGTGTGTGTGTGTGTGTGTGTGTGTGTGTGTGTGTGTGTGTGTGTGTGTCTTTGACCTTGCCGTCTCTCAGCTCCTCTCTTTGCCTGCAGAGGTTTTGTGTCAGAGCCATGTTCTGGTTCTTGTTTTTTTTTTTTTTTTTTTTTTTGCCTGCTCTGTTTCACAAGTTTCAGGGACACTCACTTTGGCTTCTGACTCAGACGTGCTCACAACCACATCTCAATGCCTGGCGTTACCACGGTAACCTGAAGGCCGACACTGCTGAGGTAGAACTAAAACGGACAGAGATATGGAGATACTTGTCATGTTGGTGTCTACTCTTCTGTCTTGAGTGAAGGTGATACAGGTCCCTGAATGCAGCACGGAGAGCTTTATCCTATATGTTCTTATTTAAAATGTTCATGTATGGTAAAGTGTTTTTTTCCTCTATACAGGTTAGATTGTTATAACATAAACACATTGAATGAATGAATGAATGAATGAATGAATGAATGAATGAATGAATGAATGAATGAATGAATGAATGAATGAATGAATGAATGAATGAAACTTTATTTGAACACAGAATAAAAGAAGAACAGAATAAAAACAAACAAGATCAAATACAAGACAGCAACACAAAATGAAACAATGTTGTTTGTTTTTATTCTGTTCTTCTTTTATTCTGTGTTCAAATAAAGTTTCATTCATTCATTCATTCATTCATTCATTCATTCATTCATTCATTCATTCATTCATTCATTCATTCAATATATTAGATCAATTGTGTGAAAGAAATGTGTAAAACACTCACTAGTAGAGTTACCACTGATAATGAAATGCTGTGGCCTGTATTGAATTATATCCTCACATAAAAAGTGGCGACACTATTCCCTAGCCAAGAGGAGAGTCAGAGCTGAGTTCATGTAGGAAACTGCTCCAGGAAGCAAATAAATATACAACATCCCAACAACTGAAGCTGCTCCTGAACTAATTCTTCCAGCGAACAATGGAACAGACTGCATCACTCATAATCAACAGAGACTCATCACACTTTTTTTTAGCATCTTCCAGTTCATTATTTAGGTTTTTACAGCACACAACTTCACTGTTGTGCAGCAGACGGAAAAAAAGACATAGAAATAGTTTATCTGCCCAGCAACCTCCCATAGACAGAACACATTGCAATCACCTGGCTCCACCACCCAGTTAGATTCAGATTACATCCTTGTTAATCCAGTCTCCTTGACCTCTGACCTCTGACATCCACTATCTAAACAGTTCATCAATGAATGAAGGTTTGTGCCAAATTTAAAGAAACCCCCTCAGGGCCTTACTGAGATATCATGGAAAACAGCATATTCAAAAAAAAAAAAATAGCGTTGAGGACTAAATCTACCTGTGATGACAACAGGCTAAAGATAGAAATACAGCAACAACAAACACACAAGGACAGAGACACATAATAAACAGGTACATAAGTAGAAAGACTAATAAAGAAATCGATAATGTAGTGGAGCAGCCCTTCATTCACACAACAGCCTGTGTGAATGAAGCTGTTTTCAGCTGCTTCATGAAGATGTCACAGGAGCCAAAGGACGGCAACAACAAGTGGAGAAAAGCACCGTCAGTGGTTCAGAAGCTCTATATATATATATATATATATATATATATATATATATATATATATATATATATATATATATATATATATATATATATATATATATATATATATATATATATATATATATATATATATATATATATATATATCTCTACTGTCCTCAATAAAGGTGTAAAAGCCCCCCAAAAAATACTTGAAAAGAAAAAAAAAAAGCATGAAACATAAGAAAAATCAAGAGTCCAAATTTGCTGTTGCTCTTCTATCTCTATTTACAATTTGAGGACTGAGTTTTGGTGCTGAATTCGCACCATTAGTATGAGACAGGTGAGTACAGTAAAGTGTTAATGTAAAGAAACACCTTTCAGTTAGCACCTTTAGGCCTTATACAGGTTTGTATAGCAGCAGGATTGACTGGCAGCAGTGCAACAAGCTTTAACATGACACATCATCACCTTCTTGTTTTAATAAGAAATGTGTTAGAAAACTGCTACAGATAAACATTATGATGCATATGTGCCTCTGCCCACCCGATGAAATGAAGCCAGCAACAGTTCCCTGCTGCTACAGTAATGTATGTCGAGAGTGACGTTGCCATATATGCCACCTATAAGCAGATATATTATTATCACATATGATGTGTATCTGATAATAACAGTAATACATACATACATTAATACATTACAAATACAGTATATCTATTAGTTTATTAAAAGTAAACATGCATAAATTGTACATGTAAGTTTCTAAATCCCATCAGTCGTATATATGTTTTTTTACTATTTGAAATACTTAATTCATCCTTATCAGATTTAAAATTGGTCAACATGGGGAAAAAAAAGAAGCAATTTGCCAGACACTTTGCAAATTTGCATCAAATAACAAACAGTTCCAACTCATTTCTCATTCATTTAAACATGTCTCCCATTCCTACTCTGGGAAAGTAGTTTCAGACTCATGTGTGAATTATTATCATTTTTATTATCAATATATAGTGTTAAGTTTTGAGAGGTATATATTTACGTAACATCTAGAATATTAGCATACAAAAAGACAAAGGCCAGGTCTATGGAGTAGACATACAATTCATTTTCATTAACAATAACAGTTAATATATGAAATTGCTCTTATTGCTCATTTCTATAGTAATTTTTACATTTATGTTTTGTGGAAATGTACTACATAATCAAATCAGACTCCCTGGAGACAACACAGATTTACCAGTGCACCGTAACAGTGAGCTCACTTCTTGTTAACGCCACAATATGCTTTTTCAGTAAGTTTGTTGTATCTGCCTGCGAGCCATGAAAACTGTGAGGTGTGTTTAGAACTGTTTAGAAAATCTAAATCAACACAATCTATTGACAACAGGAGTGACAATACTCCCAACACTTTCCCTGTTCTCCTTTGCGCTGTCTTCATGTGCCGCACCATTTCTCTCTGCGATGAGATACAACAACAAAGTCCATGCGAGGGGATCTTCTGCTTCTTTTTCTTGTTTATATCACATGAATGTGATGTAACCCTCGGGTGCTGACAGTGGGCGGAGGCAATGAAGTGAGAGTTGGCGCCTATACCTCCATGAAGTCTTTCTCATGACTTCTGCATAGCTCGTAATTTCTCCACAGGGAGACAAACACCAGAGCACACACAGTACTACTGACTTGTCTAAGAGGGTTGTTTTCTTACCTGCTGCAGTCACCTCCTAGCCAGGCTAGCGCCGCCTACTGGTTCCGGCAAATTTAATTTGCCTCAACCATGTAGTCAGGAAACTAGCAATGCGTTTCGGTTTGCTCCGTCCGCCAGAGCGGACGGAGCAATCAGCGAACAGACGGGTAAGTGAAGGCGATGACGTTGAACTCAAGCGCTCAAGATTAACCTATGAGCTTAACCGGTGTATAGCACACGTGACCACCAAGCAGCAGCGATTAGTTGAAGCAAATGTAAGCAACCGCCTCCCGGAAGCAAACGAATCCCTATGGCTCGTGTTCAGACGCTATATGAAATGTAATGAAGTAAGCGGCTGATGCATCAGGCTAGTCACCTCCATCACCCAGACAACAAATCACTATGATTCAATTATTTCCATTGATTATTTAAAGATTTATTCTTTCAACTATTGATAGTTTTTGAATGAATTGAATATTCAATACAATTTAAAGCAGAAGTAAGCGATCCGGTGGTTTTGGCTAACTTCTTGTCAGCCGATGGCGTTAGCAGTCGTCATGGATCTATTGGTCCTCGTCCCTACGTCACCACATTCACGCGTATCCCTTGGCTGCACACACAGCCCTTCATGCCGTTCTCTCTCCTCATTGGATAAAGGTTGTAGGATACAAGGAAGTATACAAGAAGTTTCTCCTCGGCTTACATCAGAGCAGAGTGACTGACAGACCCGTGTTTCGGACCAAACACTCTATGCTGTCATAAGATATAACTATCTAAGATTTATATTAACACAAACATTCCGCTTACTTCTGCTTTAATATTAGCGTAAAATGTAGGCCTATGATATATTTTTACATTTACATTCATGCTGTAATGTTTAATATCTACATGTAATATTAAGCAGAATTAGCTAGGCAAAGTCTTGTTATATTAAGAAACTTTGGAAGCAGGAATAATTGTTTGGACTTTATGTAGTGTGTGTGGAGGGATGATAATCCGCAGATAATAATCCTCAATTCTGTTAAACGTTAAATGTTCTCATAGTGGAAAAAGGAAGAGACTTTCCTTTAACGAGCCCATAGATTTATGTATTTTGTACATCATTTAGAGGCTGGGGGCAAAGTGACAGTAGAAAGAGTGCACAAAGTTAACCAGCAGTTTATACTCAGATCAGATCAGATCAGATGAACTTTATTGTCCCCAGAAGAGGAAATTCGTCTTGGGCAAAAGTGCACCGTGTAGCAGCAAGACATATAAGCAGCAATAAGCAGTGACAGACATACATACAATGGAGTACCGAGACAGACTTACAAACGATAGACATGTGTACAGTGACTGACATACAGGCATAGACGTACAGACGAAGCAGCATTGCAGTGCGTCAAAACCCTATCAGCCACATGTAACACTGAGGTTATATCACAAATCTTTTTTCTAAACCTAACCATCATTATAAAAAGGTATAGGTACATTCAGCGTGTCAATTACTGTAACCATGACTGACCGTGTCTTGTGTCCTGACTTCAACTGCTTAAGCTGTGATGGTGATTTGATACAAAAGCCTCGTCTCTATTCAACATTATTGAAAAAGGACAATAATCCGCATTTCACAGTGTGGACACCAACAACTGAATGAAAAATGTCTGTAATAAGAAACCTCATACACATGAATGGGAAAAGTGACATCACTTGTTCTAGGAATGAAGCTGTGGGAATCTGAGAAGACACCAGTGGATGGGAAATATGTCACTGTGATATCTGAAATGTTAATTTTGACTGGCAAGGAAGATATTTGTAATTTCGTATCTTGATTAGTTATACAATGTTAAAACAGCTTGCCATAAGTTCACCTTGATTTTTCATTTATTTAAATACATTTTTTTCTCCATAAAAAGTCATTGTAATGCTGTCATCTTATATGGTGGGCAGCAGAGTGGATGGAAGCTCAAAAAGTTATATTCGCACAACACAAAACATTGTAACAAACGAGGAAAATGAACCCTATGGACATTAGGAGAGAATAAAAAGAAATAAAAGTAAAAACTGCAGCATCACGGCAACTTGAGCCCCTCTCTTCCTTACATTGACCTCTGACCTCTGACTGGCACCTTACCTTCTCCTCACCTAACTGAAACATACCACCTCCTTAGGAAAATATGGAGGTGGCCCACATACACAAACACAAACATTACACACAACATAAACGCTCCATTCTATGCCACTGCTGACTCGCAGCAAAACTAGCTCGTCAGTAATTATTTATGCAAGTGCACAAAGTTCAACCCAACATTATTCCCTGCACAGCAGTTTTACTTTTAGTACCCAACATCCTAACACAGCTCCCCCCCTCACCACTGCCCCACCACCTGCACTACCCCCACCACCCACCTCTCTCACCATTCAAATACACAACAAGCCTAAACAAATACATAAATTAGGACGCCTCACAACCAGTGTGTATCAAATCCTAAAAGAAAATCAATGGAAGCATTTGCCTGAAGTGCTGACGATTCAACAGATGGTGTTTGATAATGTCAGGGCACAGGGGGCCCAGTCAGTGGAGCAGTCAGGTTACACACTGACACTTGTAACCACAGAGACAGACAACAACCACCTGGATCGCTTTGATAGAAATTACAGTAAAAGTCTGAGCTGAAGGATTATGAGACAAGATGGGAGGTTTCAAACTGGTTATGTGACAAACATATGTAGCTATAAAAGCTCTAGTGACAACAAAATACACAACACTAACACAATTTCAGTCTTCAGATGTTCTCCAAGGTTACGTCTAATACCTAATACTGGATCTCTGTAAATGTATTACCATGTTGAAGAAGGTATTATCTAAATAAATAAGAGTGTATTTGCTCAGTAATACATCTGAAAATTACACAAATTACAAATTACAGTCCCTGTTACAGCCTCTTTAATGTATATTATATTATATTATTATATTGTAACACTTAATAATAAGTGCACACTAAGCATTAGTTAAGCATTAAAGCAGAAGTAAGCGATATTTTTGTGTTAATGTAAGTCTTAAATAGTTATATCTTCCGACAGCAATCACTTACATAGAGTGTTTGGACCGAAACACGGGTCTGTCAGTCACTCTGCTCTGCTCTGAGCCGAGGAGAAAACTTTTCTCGTATCCTACAATTTTTATCCAATGAGGAGAGAGAACGGCATGCAGGGCTGTGTGCAGCCAAGGGATGCGCCTGAATGTGGTGACGTAGGGACGAGGACTGTTATGGTGCGTTCAAGGCAGCCCGTAACTCGTGTTTTTCCGACCTGTGAAGTCATACCAGTTCGATCTGGTACGAGTTCACGGGTCGGAAGTTACGAGTGGCCGTTATAGTGACTTTCACAGGTAAAACAGGTCGGAAAAACACGAGTGGGTTGCCTGGAACGCTACAAAATCGTAAGTTGTGACTTGAAGCTGTAATTTACGGTTTCAAAAGCCTGCCTGGAACGCAGCATTAGCCAAAACGACCGGATCGCTTACTTCTGCTTTAAATACTGAATTCCTCATTTATAACGCATGAATACTCATTAGTATGTAGTTTATAAACACAGTAAAAATGTTTTATTCATCATTGATAAGCACTAACTGTATTTATAAACTACATACTAATGAGTATTCATGCGTTAAATGAAGAATTCAGTCTTTATTAATGCTTAACTAATGCTTAATAGTGTGTAGGCTACTTATTTTAAAGTGTGACCTATTATATTAGGCTATATTATATTAAATTCTATATTATATTATTCAAGACAACATCTTGTTTTATACATATACATACAATATACAATATATAGGCTACATATTCAATATCAAAGGTCGAAACAGTAAGATTTTTTTCCCCTGCAGAATGACATGTTGCTAGACCTGCTCTGTGACTGACAGCACATGAATCATACAGGAGGAAATCAGAGGTGTTGAAACCTGACGCAGGACTTCACGGGTTTCACTCTGACACACAGACCAACAAACAGCTTGTGAGGAACCGACACATCTGCACCCAGACGGGGAGCTGCAGCTGGATAACTAGGCTGACAACTGCGTGAGGAAAAGGTGACTGACACCAGGCCAGTAATAGGAGCGAGTTTCCCCTGAGCACAGACTGCAAGACCAACTTGTCAACAACCGCTGCCCCCTGCTGTTTGTGAGGCAGAACACAAACACACAAAGACCAGCTACTGTCTTTACACAAATACAGAAGAGAAGACGCAGCGCTGTCACTTTACAGCCTGTACAGCCAAATGAGAGACACAAGAGGGGACAGACCACTGCAGAGGAGGGAGGATGGAAAGAAAAAGACATGTAAGTAAATATTAGGAAATAAAGCAAATAACAACAGCAAAGACAGCTGATCATAAGTACTGCTACATTATGCACAGGCCAGCTCTCTCTTAATGACAATAACAGTCCTTATGAACAGCAGGGTGTAGCCTACATACTGTAATAAAACCTGGGCTACAGCTCTGTGCACCAAGATGCAACAAAAAGCTACTATCTGTGTCTAATTAAAGGGAAGAAATGGAGAACAGGCAGTGTATACTAGAGCCCATAAACCGTATTCTTAGTAATGTGTAATGAAAAGACTTGATTGCTATAGGTGCCTAAGATTACATTCACATTTACTGATCTGGTAAACGCTCTTAACCAAAGGTGCTTGCAAGTGAGGTGCATCACTGGAGCTGCTCAGTGCTGCAGGAGACCTTGGTGTAAGTACTCAGCACTAAATCTATTCATCAGTGCAAGGAGATGGAGTAAAGAAGTGTATAGTAAGTACTAGATGGACACGTTAACATGTTAGTGCCCTTAGAAAAGATGAGTCTTCAAGTGATTCGTGGGGATTGAGAGGGACGGCCCTGCTCTGGTGGCTTGATAGACCATCAGGGACCACCTCATTGCTCAGTTTGTGTGCATTTCTCTGTGGACTGAGCACTTTGATACTTTCACAGTATTAATATAGAACCTAGAGCTACTTTATAATCATAAAAGATATGGAAATCTCACTTTGTGCACCTTTAAAGGGTAATTTCTATTGCTATAATCCCTATATATTGTCGGTGCAAGCTGTTTTTAGATCGGCGGGGAAGAGACGCGAGATGCACGGTATTTCCACGTTTCCCTCATCAAACTAAATACACAATCCAACAACTCCAAAATGCTCTCGTGGACAAGTTGTGACCTGCACTTTCACCACATAATAATGGAACGTTATGAGACAGAGTTGTTGCTGGGCGGAGGAATGATTTCAAAAGCAAGTAGTTCTGAGTATTTGCTTCATGTGTTGTAATTATTATCTCATAGCGTGACGAATGTGCAGGTCACAACTTGTCCACGAGAGCGTTTTGGGAGTTGTTGGATTGTGTATTTAGTTTGATGATGGAAACGTGGAAATACCGCCTCCGTCTCTGCCCCGCCGATCTTAAAATATCTTGCACTGACAATTAAAGGTAACAAACCTACTGCTAAGACTATAGGGATTATGGCAATAGGCGAATTTGCCAAAATGTTGAAATATCCCTTTAAAGATGTCTGAGAACACACCTTCAGGGAGGTGAAGAGTGTCAGTCTTCCTGAGTGTGAGGGGAACCCTCACTGCGAAAGGATGACACGGCTAGTATCCACGGCAGCGACAGCTTCTTCCACTTTGACATGGTGGGATGTGTTTGACAGTGACCTTTGTGGGGTGGGGGTCGCACACTGAAATAGCCATCATAGCATGCAGCAGAAGTGAAGCCCTGCTGCTCAGCATCCGGCAGGGATTTCTGTGTGATCTTGTTAGGATTGAAGGAGCGAGGAAAAGCGGCCCATGTAACAGGAGAGGAAATGGCAAAAGGCTTTTAGGTGCCTCGCAGGAAGTCCCAGCAACACGCTGCGTCAACGCCACACAAAGGAAACGTGGGAAGTCAAGCAGGTGACTGCCTGATGCATCATTTATTAGTGAGTCTCACAACAATGAAAAGACACTGTTATCTCCCTCAAACACACACAAGGACAAACAGGGCAGGAGGATGCCAAAAGGGGATTTCCACTTTGTGTCAGCCATTGTGCCAAAGAAGAATTAGAGTGAACTGTCTATGTGGTAGAGTGGCATCACTGCTACATCTGCCCTCTCACATGATCAAGCATCTTATAATACCGTACGTACACGTACAGCCTTACTGGGGGTCACATTATGAAAGATCCAAAACAGCCTCTCAGAGGATGACTTTGGCCACTGACCATCTGTATTTGTCTTAAATAGACAGTCCCCCCCCCCAGAAGTACACTATGATACAACTTCTATACACCCAGGATAACTTTTCATTATCTAGAATCACTGCACATAACATTGACTGCCCTGGACAACTACTGGCTGGTGGTTTGGTTTTGGTTCCTACTTCAGGACAACAGTTCTGTGAATCTTTATCCAGTGCAGGGAGAATCGCAGGACCATAATGCAGATAGGACTCCAGACAGCAGGTACAAAGTCATTTTTTGGGAAAAACAGGGTGAAACTGTCCAACCATCCAAATAAAGGTCATGGGTCTAAAATCCCACACAAAAGGATCTCCAACCAAAAGTACGAAACAACTATGGGAATACCAAAAAAGAACACTGTCACAAACTGGCAGGAGGGAACATGCAGACTAAAAAAACCCGGGATTCATTACAAATGAGATACTACACATACACAACCAGACAACCATGTCAGGAAGAAGACAGTGATTTTCAAAATAAAATTCAACCTCAACTAAACAGAACACACGGAGGACAAGACAAAGCCATTTACTTCAAAGGTCTGAATGTAGGAATGACATCACATCCAGGTCAACAGGATTACACTTTGCAGGTCAAAAAAACAATCCTTTTGTTTGCTTTTATTGTTGTTACAGTTGGATAGCCAATAACAATGCAACTATGTGACAGTTAGCGATGCCACAACACCTGGAGAAGCGTACCTGCGTGGTGAGGCACAATGCAAAGGGGCAGGAAATCCACAAAGTTATTATATAAGCGTTATATCAAATAATTGAAACCACCTTCCCTCCGTTTCTACAAGATTCATCATAATATTGTGTGTATGTGTGGTTTAAAATATCACCATGGCGATGTTTACCTTTACCTTGACTATCACTTTATGCTGCTTTAAACTCTGTTTAAGGCTATAGTTGTAATCTGATATGTCAAAGCTGATGACAGCTCACAAGTTGTCATAGAAACAGTACGCACTCCCTGGCTCAGAGGTTTTCAGGAGCTCAGCATTCAGAAAACAGTGAGTGAGCTAGTGATGGAGAGGTTTGACAAACAGCTGACACATCACCACAAAGAGAGAGAGAGAGAGAGAGAGAGAGAGAGAGAGAGAGAGAGAGAGAGAGAGATCAACAACTAAACTGTGATCAGGCATCGCCTGGAGCATGTTATAATTTAGCACATGAGATGATCTGTAGGAGCAGAATATAAGGTTAGAGAGGACTTAACAATGACACTGTGGTCTTTGATAAATCATTTTTAAAAAGAAAAAAGGGGATTAACAAATCCAGTCACCTGGACATTTAGTCCTAAACTGTACTACTGCAGAATCATAAAGTATCCTTGATGTCTTTATCCTGTTTCATCCTGTGTTCCTCCCTCCAGTGTCTGACTCAGGAGACTCATATTCACACGAAGAGATTTACCCTGCTGTAAAATGACCTTGGGTTTCAAAGAAACGGACAAGAATGAGGTCTCCTGGTAACTAAGGATTTGTATGTATGTGTGCCTGTGCCTAATGGAAAAAATCTTCTTCAGATCTCAATTCAATTAGGACTTTTCTTTCTTTCTTTCTTTTTTTGCATTGAGTCAAATTAAACATTCAGGAAATGATTCACATGTTCTCTATAAGAACTCCATAAGGCACATGATTTCCTCTTTTTATTTGTCTTCAGGTATTTGCTCTTCTTGTTCATTTTAAGACAGTAAAATGACACAACTGCTGAGTTAAATGCATGAATGGAGCTGAGTGTGTTGTTCGATTATAAATCAGACAATACCTAATAATAATAATAATAATAATAATATCTAATAATACAGATTTCCACTGTCTTAGCGTAAGAGAGCTTTTGTACGTTTTGCCATGATTATGTAGCTAATGTTAGCAGACGTTGTGAGTTGAGTATCAAACCTCATTCATTTAGCCTACAGAGGTGTCTCCAGAGATAGAAGATTTGCTTCTATCACTTTTGATCTGTCTCAATTCGAATACTTCCATACTTAGACTATTTTGAGTAGCCTATGTAAGTGCATTCACAAGTAGCTATGGCAAAATGCACTCATAATGGTCAAAGAGTTGAGTGTGGAATGATGGACCCTTCCCACCCAAGAGGGCGATCATTGAGGATGGGAAGGGTCAACATACCAGTAGGCCAATGTTTTCAGCCAGTAAGATGGCCGACGCATTGGCGTAATCTCCACCTCGTCTTGAACAGGTGGCCCACACAAGCAAAGCAAGTATAAAGTAAAGCATTCATTATTGCGAATTGAAATTACAACTGAAACGAGCCGCTATAGCCTATGCGTTGACGGGCCACTAAAGTGGTCCAAAAAAGAAGATGATGTTGGCAACCATTGCGATCGTTAGTTCCAGTAAGTATTCATGTGAGAAAACACTTACTGTGGAAATTTGCGCACTACAGAAGTACATAGCGTACAACATGACAGTGGACTCATGGAAGTATTCAAATTGAGACAGCTTTCGTCTTTTCTACTTAAGTTAGCATGCTAACCAGCATGCTAGCCAGCTAGCCCCAGTGCAGCCTGACCAGTTTGTCCCTTTCCAACACCAACTTTTCAGTGGCAGCGTTCCTCAGAGATGAAAGGTGTCCAGTCCTATTTGAAGTCATTGACTGCAAATTCCAAACCAAAGTGAGACAGCCTGGCCCATGGAAGACCTCCACTTTGAGTGACTTTCTGTGTCCAAAGTGCAGCTTCTATAGCCTGGGAACACATAACTTTGTTTGGTAAAACTCAATAATTTGCTGTTGTAGCTACCATTGTTTTGCTGAGCTGTAACTCAATACTAAAGTGTAATTTTGTGTTGTTTGCCGCCATATTATTAAAGCAGAAGTAAGCGATCCGGTCGTTTTGGCTAACTAGTTGTCAGTTAGCAGTTAGCAGTCCCCGCCCTCGTCCCTACGTCACCACATTCAGGCGCATCCCTTGGCTGCACACACAGAGAGGACCGCCCCATTATGCCGTTCTCTCTCCTCATTGGATAAAGGTTGTAGGATACAAGGAAAGTTTTCTCCTCGGCTTACAGCAGAGCAGAGTGACTGACAGACCCGTGTTTCAGACCAAACACTCTAAGTGATTGCTGTCGGAAGATATAACTATTTAAGACTTATATTAACACAAATATTCCACTTACTTCTGCTTTAACTAGTTGACAGTGCAGAGTGAAAGAAGAACGCATTTCTCTTCCAATTGAAATGGGTCAAACGTAATGTAGACACCACTGAGACACAACTGGGCTTCAAACAACTGGGCTTCAAATGCACCCTGCAGCAGTGATCTAGTCTTGAAGTGTGAATATGTTTAGTCTGCTGGCAAGACTGGGGCAGCAAACAGCTGTTGATCAAACTTTTTCACTCTATAAGCAGAGTACACAGCAGAGTGACACGTTATTATGTACCATCCAAGGTGCAAGACAGGTAATGCTGCAAAGACAGAAGTGTAAAACAAGGTGCTAAAGGAAAAAAAGTGCAATATACATGAACTGTACACAAACTGATGTCTGCAGCAGCAGGAATAGAGCGGTCGGGTCAGGGAGTCCAGGGATCTGGGGGAAAGAAGCTGTTGCAGACCCTTGCAGTCTGAGTCAGGGAGATATCAAAGATGTCTGGACCCCTGCTAGCTGGGCAGCACAACAGTTGAGAGTCGTGTATGAAGAGCTTTGATCACTGTCTGAATCCATTAGGCTCCATTCAAGGAAGGCTGTTATGTTTTCAGGTTCATCTGCGTGATCCAAACAGGCGAAGACCTGCCTGAGTGTCACCTGAACCGTCTTGCGTCCTCCTCTCATAATGCCTTTATATTCGCACACATGGAGGATGACGTCAATGAGAAAGTTACTCGCTCCTTTACTTGAACATAGTGAGATTTCCCCGGCCTTACAGCATCACCGCCCCTCTCTGATTCACTTTGTCTCTCTATTCAACGAGGTGAAAATGTATAAAGTGATCGAGAAAGGTTTATTTATGGTGGTGATGGCAGCTTTTCTTAACGGCTGCTATGGTTACCTTCACACCAGATACGGTGTAGAGCTCAGGTTGGCGGTGTTGTTCTCGACTCACTTTTGTCTCATGACAGATCTTTTTCATTGGTGGAGGTGTGAGGCGTCACCAAGGAGTCGGTGGGTGGGGAGGGGGATGGAGGGGAAGTTGTGATGATGATGGCGATGATGAAGATGATGATGATGATGATGATGATGCTTGGAAAAGCCTGAGGAGAGGTCACAGTTTACCCATCAAGCACTGTGTCATGATGCGATTGTGTGTTTACAGACATACAGGAGCAAGTCTCTGAATGAGAGCGAGGAAATGGACAAACAATGAGGACGTTCATTGTTTCATGGCCATTGAACTCAAGACAAACAATAATAGGTTACTATCTGTGTAACTGCGCTGTAAATCACGACACATACGATAACACCAGGCTGTATAGTGTAGTGTGTGTATGTGTATGTGTGTGTGTGTGTGTCTAGCAGCATGTGGGAGTAGTAAGCCGGCGCTCTGTGTGAGATACAGGTGTCTCCAGGTTACTGGGGAATGTAAATGCAAACAAGGCTGCTCAAACAGAGGAAGGGGGAGCGTTTATGAAACCCGGGGCTACACACATCATTGAGTATTGTGTGTGTGAGTGTATAAGGGTGCGTGGGTGTGTGTCAGGTTTAGAACGATATCTCATTTGCCGATACATGACCAGTGCTGGAATGTTTTTGATGTACAATTTTTTAACCCTCCACCCTCCCTCTGGGGTTTATCATTCATTCAGATGCTGAGATCTAAGCAGGAACAGCTTTTAACGTCAAGGTTACTGGGAGCAGCACAGGTAAGGAAGAGCCCAATACAAACACACAAGAGAACAAGATATTATGGTAACACTTTACTTGACGCCTATCGCTGTAACACATTATAACCATACTTATAATGAGTTATAATACAGTTATAGCACTGTATAACTATAATTATAAACACTCATAAATTATCATAATGCTTTATAACAATACGCATAACACACTATAAAGCATTTTATCATGACTTATAAGGTCAGGTAGGCTATTATAATACGTTATAATTGTTAGTAACTCACTGACAATGACCACATCGATAATGCATTATAAATATAGTTATAATGTGTTATAATTGTCTTATAAATGTGTATAACTATCATTATAAACACTAATTAATTATGATAAGGCTTTATAAAAATAAGCACAAGATATATAGAGCATTTTATAATGACTTATAAGGTCTTAGTATTATAATAGAGTTATAATGCTCTATAATGTGTTATGCTTATTGTTATAAAGTCTTATGTGATTTATGAGTGTTTATAATGATAGTTATACACGTTTATAAGCCAATTATAACACATTATAACTATATTTATAAAGGCATTATAAATGTGGGCAGTTACTAACAATTATAATGTATTATAATACCTGACCTCAAGATAAAATGCTTTATAGTGTGTTATGATTATTGTTATAAAGCATTATGATCATTTATGAGTGTTTATAACTATAGTTATACAGTGCTATAACTGCATTATAAGTATGGTTATAATGTGTTATAGAGATAGGCGCCAAGTAAAGTGTTACTGATATGGTAATATTACATTTTGACAAAATAAAATAGCAGAAAACAGGCAGGTGAATACTGTAGGATACGGCAGGTAGTGAAGGGACCTGTAGCCTACGGGTGTGTCAGTGGGACGGGAAGCTCAGGTGATTACAAATGATAAACAGGTGAGCAGACAGATACAGGCTGGGAAAAAAGTCCAGGGACATCTAGTGGGAGGATGAAGAATAGCAGCACAGGAGGGAGCTGGGACTGTTTTTAAACTGCTGTTAGATCAGTGTCTGCATATTTGGTTTGGTTGATTTGCGTTAAGGTCCAACAGGACTAAAACCGCAATGGTGATTCTGAGCCCCACCCCAACCCTCGAGTGGACTATGTCCAAGCAAAACCAATCAAGCAACAGATTTCATCCCAGCAGATATAATGTGTAATTTGAGCATGAATTTAAAAAGATAAACCTCTAATAAATCCATCTGCTGATTGTTATCTGCTGTCTGTTAACAGACCTCTTAGTCTTAAGGAGTTGTGTGTACAATTTTAGTTTTTCATCTGGTTACTATGGTAACACATATGTAGCCTACATAAACATGCAGGGTTTTCCCTTGATGTGTCAGAGAGTGTTAAAAACCTTGATTCAAATGACCTGGATTACAGGTGTGAAATGGCAATATTATTTTATGCATTTCTAATTGTGCAGTGGAGTGATAACAAATCAGCTCTTGACAATTATAGGGACACAGAGCCTTAGCCTAAATATGTTTTAGACCATTACAAAATCAAGCTGAGGAATAGGATATGGCTTCAAACCAGAAAAAAACAGTGTGGTATGTCAATTATTTTTTTAAACTGTTAAAGTGCAGCCTCACTGAGCTGCCAGCCACCTGTAGATTATTGTAGACCGACTTATTTGACTCGTTCATTTAGTTTGATGCAGTTTAAAATGCCAGTCTGATGGATTTCCCTGTGTGGCAGGAAATCTGTGCCCAGTATTGTGACAATAGCTTAAAGTATTTGCTAAAGTAGCTTATTAGCGGCTGTGAGGCAGCCAGCATTACCAGGCTGTCTTTGTTAAGGAAGCCCATGGGGAGATGACACATAATGTAATTAACGTAATCTGCCATCTGAGATGGTAAGGAAAGAGAGATGCTAATTTCTTCCCATGGATGTATTATCATGTACTCCACTTCATCTTATCTGATGTAAAGCAATGAGATGAAATGTGGAGAAACCTCACCTCTGTAGCCTTGTTGATCCTGCAGCCCTGCAGCCATACATGACTCCTCTGTGGAGGAACCTCACCCCGACATCTGAACCTGTGCATTATTAATGTTTAGAGCAGAAGTGACAGCAATAGTTAAGCATCACCTTGTCTACAAGAGTTTAGACATCAGAGTGGCTTCACTACAAAAGCTGGAAAAGCATAATCCCTTCACATTTACACAGTTTTGTCTATATAATATAATATAATATAATATAATATAATATAATATAATAAATAATACATTCTTTTATTTGTATAGTGTGGAATGATGATTATTTGGAGGCAGTTTTCAGGGTAAGGTCAAGACCAGGTTCAGGGTGGGAAGGGGCTGTATGCTTCAGCTGGTTGGGTTTGACTGGAGAGAGAAGGCGAGAGAAAGAGAGACTATGACTACATACTGCTTATTGTTTCTGTAACAGTCAGAGTAGTAATAATGTATATTTATGTTGGGCTTTTACAATACATATGTATTTATATAGCACAAATACAACCCGAGTTGTCCAAATAAAACACACACGTAAAACTAGTAACAATAAAGCTAAATGTGTTTGAAATTGTTACACATAGTGAGAGCGAGAGACAGGAAAGGGCCGCAAGTCAGATTCAAACTCAGGACAATTAATGATGATGACGATTAATGAATTAAATATTTCAAACACCTCCCCCAGGTGATTAATAACTGGTCCTATATTAAGAGATTAGTAATGGAATTAAACTTTGACTATATATGATTTTACACATTCATAGTGTTGTGAAATTTATTGATGCATAGGCCTAATAACTGTGATAATCGTAATACCGTGATTATTTCTCTGACAATAATTGTACGAAGAAAATCTATAATTGTGACATCCCTAGTTAGGACCAATCCCATGTGTTACAATACACACTCTACACAGGGTGAGCCACTGGAGCGTGCCCATAGTATAGTATATAACAGCTAATAGCATTATACTCACCAAAATTTCACTCATAATATCTCACTGCACAAATTCTGTGACCCGAGTGGTACAAGAAACAAGTCACACGCTGACTTGCCTGCCCTCGGTCTTTGCTGTGTGTACTTGTGATGTGATTACCTGAGGGTTCTCTGATCAGCAGCTGTTGTTTCTTTTAATGTCAACCTGGTTGGTGACGTGGAAAGACCGCACTGAATCACGTAACACGTTCAAACAGCAGGAAGCAGAGACGTCCTGCGGGCGTCGAGGGGACAATCAAACATTCCCTGGTTTGATTCCAGGTGTTGCAGACGTCTATTGCCATCTCTCAAATCCTCCAGATTAAATGAGCAAATGATTTTATTTGAACTACACACGGTCGTGGTCACATGGCCATGGTTCACTGAAGCAAACACTGACTGCTGGTAGGAAACAGGAGACCAACAGCAGCCTCTCCATGTGTTTTGTCGCTCATCCATGACTCTGAATTTGTCTACCTGTCACCTGAAACTATATAAGTGAGGGGGGAAGATAAGTTTGATAAATGACATATTGTTGATACAGAGACGGTTTAGTTTAAATGATAAGTAGAAGTTCAATAAAAAATATCTGTATCACCTTAAATTCTGTATCGGTCAGGCCCGAGCGTGTGTGTGTGTGTGTGTGTGTGTGTGTGTGTGTGTGTGTGTGTGTGTGTGTGTGTGTGTGTGTGTGTGCCTGTGTGTGAGTGTATGTGAAAGCCTAAGGAGTGGATTAATCATTTATTGAAAAAACAGCAGAAACAAACGCAGTCTTGTCCTTCAGGAGGTGAGCAGAAACATCAGTGTCTTATTTGGCTTGCTGGAGCGGAAGCTGCTGCTTCATGTGGCCTTTTCTTCACTCTGCCATTAGCACAGAGGAACAAGATACATCAGGTTTGGTTATGCACATGAGATTTGTTAACACTGAGAAAAATGTAGAATATCAATGTGTTTTTACGTTAATGATCTATTTCCTCCCCAATAATCACCACCTATATATCTCATACAACACCATAATCCAATCAACTATTAGAAGACAAAGAAAAGCATATATTGTCTCTGAGTAACAACATAGTGTAAATAGGATCCTGTAGCCATATGTTTAGATCTGACAGTCAGTGACCCCCATGTGCACGATTACAGTTTAGTCCACCATACCATTAGCCAACACTAGAAACATGTATTCCTAATGGCATCTCAGAGGAGGAGGCTGTTTGCATCTTGTGTGGTTTAAATGTGATTAATACAGGATGATTCACTGACTTAAGGGCTGCAGTCTTTAAGAAAAATGTCTTCCATCCCTGCAGATTTTTCTTGATGGACGATAGGAAAGTATTTCAGTGCAGAGCAGATAAACAATGTTTTTGTTATTTGTGTAGGTGCAGGAATTTCAGTTTTTGTGAAACCGAACGTCACAATGTTGGCAGTGTCTGATTACACTGTCTGCAGGAAGGAAAGAATGTATTCATTTGTCAGTCAACTTCGACCATTATCACCAACAACAGGGTGACAACAGTAAATGTCATCAACTTTATGTTCAGCTTCCGTTTTAGAGGCTTTTATACTCTCTTAAAAGAAATATAAGTAAAAACGTCTTTGACTAAATCCTGAGAGGCAGACCAGGGAACCATGAAAATATTGGAATTTGTTATGATGTAAGTTTGAATTTTACTGTTTTAAATATTTATGAAGATATTTATATTATAAAGTAATTTAATCTTAATTTAAACTCATTCTATTTGTTGATAATATCAGACCCTTAATGACCCCTCATTTTCTTCTAATAGCTATACCTTTAAACTTTTAGAAGAAAAAACCCTGACCCAACCATGTTGTTATTCTGTACCAACCACATTCATTTACATTTTAAGATAATACAAGATGACATTTTTATATGCTGCATGTTATACTAAGCTATTTCAATGTACACATAGTATTTTATAGCTGATGTAATATTGTCTTTTTGTCATTTATAAAGAGAAAATGGATCAATGAAACAACTTGTAGAATTTGATTCTTAATGCGTTTGTTTAATGTTGGCTGGAAGGAAATTCAATGAGGTGATGGGACTGAACCAGAACAGCCACGTTGTGCACCCATAGAATCAGCAAGAAGAGACTAAAAGCAACAGTGTTGGTATTGATTCCCTGTAGTTTCATTATCAACCCTAAAGCCGAACACTAACCCAGGACCCTGCACCGTGCACCTGAAAGCCTAAATCCTGAATCCTGAACCCAAAATCCAAACACTTAACCCTAATTAAATACTAGACATTGAACCAGAAATGCAAACCCTAAACCACAATCCAAATCCCATCCCTAAGAGCAACCCTTCTATATATACCTAACCCTAACCCTCATATATATATACACTATACCAATATATTTCCAGTACCTAACATTAACCCTGGATATTCAGCTGCCATTGCACTCCAGGTAATAGTTTCACACTTGAACATCTTCATCATCTTCCAGCATCTCTCCGCACACAATATAATAAGAGAACTATAAAGTTAACAAATGTTTGGCTTTTGTTCTGAACCTGATTCACACTGTGAATCAAGGTCAGTGTTTTAGGCCATGTTTAGAGCAAAAATAGCACTGCCTTTAAAAGAAAGAAAGACACTCAGGAGGCTATGTTCGTGTGGGTGTGTTGCTACCAGTGAAGATGACAGTCAAAGCATGAAGTCTAGGTTGACTTATACATCATCATTTGATGGTTAGAATAAGATAAGGATGATTCTCAAACACTTAACACTCAAGCCCTCAGAGAGGATCACAAACATTATGAATAACACGCAACAGAGCGTCTTCATCGTATTTAAATGTGATGATAAATAATCACCGTGAGCACATGGTTAGCAGCAATAAGACCTGTGACTGCGCTTTTTTTCTTCTTAAATAGGTTTCAAAATGTGAGTCAGTGTCAGGCCTCTGTAGATCTGACTTGTTTGTCCATCTCATCCCACAGATGCTGGCATGGACTGAGATCTGGGGAATTTGGTGGATAAGTCAACACCTCAGTTTCTTTCTGTTGTGTTCCTCAAACCATTCTTGAACCATCATACCAGTGGTGCCAGGCCTCTGCCATTTCGGATTGCTGTTGCCAATCCCATGAAGCAGTGTAGCCTACTTGGTCTGCAACAAGCAGCCATCCACAGACTTAAAGGGATAGTTCAACATTTTTGGCAAATTGACCCATTACAATAATCCCTGTGGTTTTAGGAGTAGGTTCGTTACCTTTAATTGTCGGTGCAAGCTATTTTTAGATCGGTGGAGCAGAGCCGCGAGCTGCTCAGAGCTACACTACGGAGGCTAATGGGATTTCTTGGTTTCCCTCATCAAACTCATCAAATACACAATCCAACAACTCCAAAACGCTCTGGTGGACAAGTTGTGACCTGCACATTCACCACGCTATGAGATAATAACGGAACGTTATGAGACAGAGTTGTTTTAGAGGTAATTCAATTCAAAACCGTTGATGCACGTTCCTGTCAGGGGCAGTTTATTTTTTTGCTCCACTGTGTGATCAGACAACACGGGCTATCCTTTAATAATCCTTAGGTGCTTATGACACCAAAACTAACCACTGTCAACCAGCAACATCCAACATCAGATGATGCACTGGTGCACTGATGCTTCTTGATGTAAAATATCAGCGAAACTGATAAATGTTATCTTAATCACTGTATAAGAATTAGTGTTGAGGGGTCCCACTCCATTCTGTTCATAATATTATACTGAGCTAATTTCTTGCACATTCCCATTTCAGTACCTTGTTGAAATCTCTCTTTTTTTTGCCCCAGGCTGACCATCTCACAAGCTCTCCATCAATCAGGCTTTTATGGTAGAGAGACAAAATCTCTCAGAGCAAAATACGTCCAGAATCACATTTTTGCTTTGTCATTGTGGATTTTTTTTTTATGTCGTGTAAAGTAATCTGTTTTTTTTGTTCTATTTAGTTATTTTTCTTGAACAGTAACATCGATGGTTCAAGTTTGGCTGGGGGGCTTTGTATTTATCTCACATCTCTTTCCCCTCATTTACTACATCGACTCTCTACTGTTGACTTGATAATCAAGCCATAAAATGCCCCCTTGGTGCTGAGCAGGCAGCGGACAGTTAATCAGAGCTTTGTCTGCTGCAGGTGGTGACTCCATGTCAGCACAGGAGGTGCAGCGTGAGCAGTGTGTTGGCAGCACAGCACCGAGTACTAGAGGTGTGTTTTAGCAGCACTAGGACCTCTTGCACTCATTGTGTAAATATCTGCTTGCAAATATGGGGTCAACAACATATACTGGCACTATTGGCTATTAGGAAATTCCCAATGAAAAATAATCCCCCAAAAAGTAAAAGCTGGACAAATGCAGGTGGGAAAGTAAGCCATGGTTACCATAGTAACTATCATGGTCAATAACACAAATCCATCACAGTTGCATGAGAGATGGGTTCAGCTGTTATCTTGTTCTGTACAGAGCTACACAGGGTCCAGATGCGATGTGTTCAGGGTCCAGAAGTGGTGTTTTCAGGGCTCCAGTCTTGATGTGTTCAGGGTCCAGACACAATGTGCTCAGGGTCCAGACTGGGTGTGTTCAGGGTCTAGTCTTGGTGCGTTCAGGGCCCAGAAGCTGTGTGTTAAGAGTCAGTCTCGGTGTGCTCAGGGTCCAGACTGGGTGTGTTCAGGGCCCAGACTTGGTTGGTTGTTTCTCGGAGTAAAAACCTGAAATCTGTATTTTTATTAGATCACTCAGAACATTGTCAACCTGTTTGTACTAGAGTGCTAAATGGTTTATGGTTTAAAAACATATCTTCTCAAGGATCATCAACACCTAACAAAACACCCAGAATGTCGGACCCTTAACAATTTGATAAAGGTATCAGTGCGTTTCAGTGTGTGTTTCTATTCTCAGCACTGGAACGAGTGAGCAAAGAATCAAGAGAGCTTTGCCCTTTTGTGCCCCTTGGGTGTGTCTGGACACCGCAGCATTGTGCCATTAAAGAAAGTGGATACATGCAGTGTTGTGTTTATTTATACTTCAATAGCTACTGATAAGAAAGAAATGGAAGGGTCACTAAAATACGATATAAGATATAAGATGTCCATGCCTGTGTAGTCAAAAGTCAACATTTCAGTGGGAAGGGTTCATCCTTTTGGGAGCGTGATGTGACTTGAGTAAATTTCATGATAATGTGGCCTGATTATTTGAATAAGTTTGTCTTTCACAAAAGTCTTGTGACAGTAGGAGAGGAAAAAATCAAGAAGTTGCCAAATAATTAGGATTCATCCTCTGGTGACCAAGAAGCTGCCCTGCTCAAGATCCGAGTGCAGGACAGTTCGAGAGCCTGACTGTTCTGGTGACTAAACCCTGGTGTTAAAAAACCCATCACCACTGTGTGAAAATCACATTAGAGTCTGAGTTGTTGCATATATTTCAATGATATGTTTTAAATTTAGAAGGTGTCTGTGCCCTGGATACAGCAGAGCAGCACCTTCCACAACACAACGAAACATAGCACAGTCACGGTGAGTGATGAAACGTTGAACATGGTTGTCATGGAAGTTACCCAGAATCTTATTATCTTTAATTATCTTAAAGTGATGAGTGTGAAGTGAACTTAAAAAAACATGTATCACGAACCCTAATGTGCAAATATAATCAAATACCCGTGATAAACCACAGCAGCAGACCAAGTTCAGGGATAGTTCAGCTTCATATTTGGGGAAAAAGGAAAAACGTGGGACTGCACCATTGTGTTGCAGCGCTTCGCTCTCAGCCCAAGGTTTCTCTTCATTCCTCCCCTAAAACAAAGGGAAGAAGACCCAGTGTACAACCTTGATCCGGCTGTGAGACTAGAAAGGCTGCAACCTTGAAACGGGCTGAGGCAGAGTGGATCGTTTCATCGGGTCCTTCCACTGCACTGGCTCGTAAACAAAGCAACCTGGAGGCACGTATAGCCTATACCCAAAGACCTCGGGGACCACATGAATGTAAGCATGACATACCGCGGGTGAATAGGTCTGCTCAGAGACGTGGGAGTGACGGTCGTGCCGAGAAATTCTCAGTGGCTGAATTTGTTTTCATGGTTCTCACATTTAGTTTCCCTTGAAAAATCAAACTGCCCTGTTCTGTTTCACTCTCAGCTCTCTCGTCAACCTACATGAGAGGTTCTGAGATGACTGATGATGTCAATTTGTTGTGGTTACAAGAATCACCTAAAGATAATTTATCAATTCTTAAACAGCGAATTGTTACACTCGCCTTCATGTCAGTCAAACGAATAGTACTGATAAACTGGAAACATAGAAAGTCAAACTGTTTTAATGTCGACGCCTGGCTGGAAGACTTTTTGGACCTGTTGGCAATGGAGCGGGCAACCGCTGCCTTACTTGAACGTGATCGTGGAGATGATGGACCTTGGTTACTGATCAGAGACTATATGGAAAATGTATAGAACAACTGCAATCCCCCCCCCCCCCCCCCCCCCCCTTCCCAGGTGTTTAATTTTCTATTTTTTTTTTATTTATTTATTTATTTTCTTTTTGGTTTTTGTTGTTGTTGTTGTTGTTGTTGTTTGTCTGTTTGTTTGTTGGTTTGTTTACCATTTCCTCCTGTGTTGTACACAAAAGGAGGTGGTTTTGTTGTGTTTGTTTTGTTCTTGTAATAATGTGAGAGTTGGCTGTTGTTTATATCTGTTTGGAAAATGGGGAAAAAAATGTCAATAATAAAAAAAAATTAAAAAAAGAATCACCTAAAGAAATGTCCAGGCGAGGCATTCAATTCCACCGGTTGCCCAGCATCTTTGTCTTTCTCCCCATTTCCTGTCTCTCTACAGTTGTCCTGTTGAAATAAAGGCCTAAGAAAAAAAAATGTAAAAGAAAAGAAAAAAGAAATGCCAAGTTAAAGGCCTTAAAGCCCCCCAAAATGTTTGAAATACTTAGAAATGTCCAGTCAACAAACTCTGGCCCAACATATGCAACCAGAGTCTGATCCCCTCCACATCTGGATTCTGGCTGTTATCCTCAAGTATTGATTGAAATATCTTCACCAGAATTGGTCCAGAAATGTTGAAGATGTGGCATTTGATTGTCTTTGCTGTGTCAGGGCCTGATTCAGACTGCGTAACAGGCATGTGAGACGGGCTGATGTGTGTGGGTAATGTTGATGTTGGGGAGAGATGATCAGTTTAGTGCCTGCTTTCTTGTCTGCGGGTCGCTGGAACAAGTGGGAGATGAGGGTCCTAAAAATACCACGGCCACCCCTGCGGACACCACAACAATCGTGACCGAAACCAACTGGACATTTAAAACCATGTTTGTAATTTGCACAGTTTGATCCAGTCCTTCCTCCAGAGATGATGATGATGATGGTGATGATCATGATGATGGTGATGGTGATGAGGAGCTGCGCTGCCTCTCCTGTGCCCTCTCTGTGTGGGCGTTGTTAAAGCTCCTGAAGCGGGAGGCGGTGGGTTATTTACGCAGCATGTTTCCCTCCCATTGGTCCGCGAACAGAAGCCGCTCTGATGCGCCGCGGTGACACGGACGAGTCCGCTGCGATAAAAAGAAGAGCGACGAGCCGCGCAGGAGGGAAGTGTTGGAGAAACGGACAGCGAGTTTCCATTTGATGGTAGATGCGTCTCTGCGAGTCATAACACGGCTGGAAGTATCTGTCCAACTCCTGAGGTACCGAATCTACACTTGACTCTTCATTGTCTCCGTCAAAGTGCGACTTATAGTCCACATGTGATGTTTCTCTGCTCCGTGATGATATAGAAGGACTCGGTGCCAGTGCGCCATTACGCACAGCGCACAGATCCACGACGAATCAGATGTGTTTCTCTCATGAGTTCAGCCTGTTTTAAATTATGATTTAAAGTCATTTACATCAGTACAGGTCGGTTTGTTTCATGAATCTCTGAGTAATTGGATTGGATTGACTTGAACGTCTTTAATGTCATTGCAATATTAAAATACAATGAGATGGGGGGTAATGAATCCAAATCCAACTCTGAGCATCACTCACCGCTCTGTTCTTTCTCTTTGTGTGTGGCAGGGATCTGGTGAAGAATGGAGTGGTATGTCCTGGTGCTGATGCTGAGCTTGCCGCCCTCCATCCACACAGATTGCTCTTCACAGTGTCAGAAATGTGCGCAGCAAATCCTCAGCTCCGACGGCGCGTTCAGCAGCCTGGTAAGTTCACACCGAGGAGCTCAGAGCCAACAGCTGGTTAGAGGTTTTTTGATTTCTTTTTTTACTATTATTGTTATTTTATTATTAGGCTCCTGCTTCTTTACTTTCAAGTCAAGTCAGACAAAGAGAAACCCTAAAGTAGGACTGTGGTGAACTCGGACTGACAGTAAAATATAATGATCCTAGTTATAATCCAAACTGAAGTAACTGAAATTGTCCTTATATGTAGCTTCTTGTGATGTGAATGTTGAGTAAAGTATAGGCTATACACTATACTGTACAGTATAGTGTCTGTGTGAAGAGTGTGTGAAGAGTTGACATAGGTTTGAATATTTAACTGATAAAGCTGGTATGATGGTGCCACTATAAAGTCACCAAGAAGTGTCCAATATAGTCTCGCACTGACTCCAAATCAGTAGAAAGAGTGTGAAGCAGCTCTCCATCCATGCTGAGGGTCTCTCTCTCCCCCTCTCTGTGCCCTGCAGTCCTGCGGTGCGGAGTGTGAGGCGCAGCTGCAGAGCTGCGGCCAGGCTCCGGGGCTGGCGGACTTCAGCCAAGATGAAGCCACGGAGGAGGAGGAGAGCCAGCAGGCGGACCTGGTGAAGCGCTACGGCGGCTTCATCAAGAGGATCGACAAGAACAAGAACAAAATCTTCACCTCGCCGTGGCGCGAAAACCACATCCTGAAATCCGGAGCGCTGTCCAAGAAATACGAGGACTTGTTGAGGAAGCTGGAGGAGAGAGACGCGGACGCGGCGGAGGGCGCGGACGAGGATCCCGTGGAGGATCAGGTGCGCCACGGTTACGCGAAACGTTACGGCGGCTTTTTACGCAAATTCGGCCCCAAGTCAAAGAGGAGTAGCTCGGCGGAGCAGGAGAGCCAGGAGCCCGAGGAGCTGCAGAAGCGCTACGGGGGCTTCATGAGGAGGATCCGACCAAAGTTGAACAACCTGAAGTGGGACAAGCGGTACGGAGGCTTTCTGCGCCGCCACTTCAAAATCTCTGTGCGCTCGGTGGAGGAGCCGTATTACTCGTACGACGACCTGACCCTATAGAGCCGAGCCGAGCCTGCAACAGGCAGACACACCACAGGGGACTGGGTCACTTGAAAACGCCAACATTTATCCAGAAAGTTATCATATGCCTGCTGATCTGCTTGTAGCCAACTCAGTTGCCTTCTGTGTAACGACTCGTCTGTGTGTTGATGGCGTCATCGTCTGTCTTTCAATAAAGGATGCTTCTTTAATAAAAGCCATGAGTACAATCACTTCCTGTCTGTCCGAACCTTCAAAGGGAAAAATGACTGATTTGGGGTTTTTTTTAGGCCCCATTCAGAAAAATGGTGACACTTCACTAACATTTTATCCCGTGGCTTCATATTGTGATTGTAGCCTAAAGGTTTAAACTAGAACAAAGGTGCACAGTGAGTTCAGAATAAGACACACTGACTGTAGGTCTCCTTCTGTGGCCAGATTAATCCTGATTTTTTATAATAAATGTTTTTTTTATTATCATGAATGACTTTGAGAGACGATGTTTAAATAAAAAAAAACAAAAATAAAAAAACGTCAAAGCAGTCATCAAATCAATCCAAACATAAATCTATATTTTACTGTACCTATATGCTCTCTGGTTGTTCTCCTCATGACAGTGAAATCAGAAACTTTTTTCTCAAGGACAGATCCTGTAAAGCTAAATTAACCTTTGCTGTCTTCTCTGCAGTCCGTGTCCATGAATATGAAACTCTTCTTATTTCTTAATTCCTTGTGTCCAACGCTACAAACACACAAAGCATGAAGCGCTCAAGTCTGAGTCACTGATCATGAATCTCACTGCGCCACCTTGTGGCAACCTGACGTCACTTCTGGCTCACATTTGGTCTAAATCTCACTTTCATGACCCCACACACACACACACACACACACACACACACACACACACACACACACACACACACACACACACACACACACACACACACACACACACACACACACACACACACACACACACACACACACACACACACACACACACACACACACACCGAAGCAGGCATTTAGCAAGTGTTGATTTGATTAAGTGTTAATATGTGTGGTATTTGAAGGGACACAGGAGTGAAACAATGTGTTGAATGAAATAAGGCTCCACTCATTTACCTCATCTACTTGGTTTGGTGGAAATGTCAACACCAACGTGTGTTTGTCTGGTAGCGTCTCCCCTCTGAAGGGAAAACGGTATAAATCCCTCCTCCTTCACTCTGCTAACGGTCATGTGACGACAGCAGAGACACTTCTACGACAACTGAACGATGCTCATCTGATGAAGATGGCGAAATGCAACAGAAAGGTCCAGAAGGAGCTAGTAAGTGGACCTTGAGTAAAGATTTTTCTTCATCTCCTCTGATGTGAATGTCTCCGTCACACTTTGTTCTCAAAAACTGAGCTTTTATTTCCAGACTGAACAAACCTTCACTGTATCAAATATATTATGTACAAATACATATTTACAATGACCCACCCGCTCAATCTCACACTCCGACACCTCCCCGACAGAAACATGGGGGTCGGCCGAGTGCGAGGACGCCTGAGACGAGCTGCGTGTTACATGACAAATGAAGAGTTAGAGTCGGGATGTGGACGAGGCCTCGGCCGTGACGGCACACGTAGAGGAGGTGAGGGAGAGAGCAGGCGTCCTCCGTCTCACTGCTGCTCGGCCGGCTGCTCCCCGTCTTCCTCCTTAGCCTCCTCCGGCTGACCCTCCTCGTCGCCGTCCTCCTGCTGTTTCTCTTGCGATTCCTCGATGGTCGCCGTGGCGTCCACCACGCTGATGCTGCCGATCTGATGCTGGATGGTGCCGCCCTGCGTGGTGGCCAAGCCCTGCAGCCCCCCCGGGAGCGTCACCAGCTGGAACTGGGAGCCCAACACCTTGACGAAGGCCGAGCCGCCGGCGCCCTCCTGACCCGCCGCCGTGGACAGCACCGTCAGGTTAGAGGAGTCGGCCAGCAGCTCCGAGCCGGAGAGCGCCGAGGTCAGGAGGGTGTATCCGCCCAGGTTGGTGCCGGCCGGGCCCCCGGCCACGGTCAGCACCTTGCCCAGCGGCAGGCCGGTCAGCTGGTTGAGGGGCAGGGTGATCTGGGTCGGGGAGGCGCTGACCGTGGCCGGCCCGGAGACGGTGCGGGTCAGCCGAGGGCGTTTGGGCGCGGGCGGCGCGGGGACCGGGGTGAGGGTCATCAGGACGTTGTTGAGGTGCTGGGATTTGCTCTTCAGCTCCTTGGCTCGCTTCCTGTGCTCATCACACTGCTGCTCCAGAGCTGCAGAGGAAGAGATAATGAGTAAGCGCGCACACACACGCACACACACAAACACACACGCACACACAAGAATTTGAATTATTTTAAAAGTGAGATCATTCAAAGGTGGAAACTGACGTTTGAACGTGTGCCTTCCGCAGTGACGCAAATTAATTAATTAATTTGGTTGGAATGCCCTTTAGTGGACACGGAACGTAAAAACGTAAAAAAAAAAAAAAAAAAAAAACATTAAAAACTTGAATTTGAATAAAAAACATAAAAAATGTGAATATAATTTGAATAAAAAAACAAAAAAATTGAATATAATTAGAATATTTAACATAATAAGCATTAGAAATTAAAATATGATTTGAAGAGGAAGATTGACAGCCCTAACACACACACACACTACAGTGCAGAAACTACATGGAGGAGTCAAAAAGGTGCGAGAAAGTCTCTGGTACTGACAAGCGAGGCTGCGGGTGTACTGCTCTCTGTAACGGTCCATCTGACTCTTATGACTGGCCAGAACCTTCTTCACCAGGTCCAACATCCCAAAGTTCTGCACAATATTGTTCAGCAAAACGGCATCTGAAAAAAAAAAAAAAAAAAAAAAAACACTTCATGTTAAACAGGAAACAGCCTGGTTAAACTCTGCTGGTTTCATACGTCAACCTCACCAGAAGCCCTAAGATACAATATTAACACAATCCTTATGTTATAATATGATACTATTCTGAATATTGTAACCATGGAGTCTTATATATTACATTTTATTAGCTTTTTGTTAATGATGTAAGGAAAACTTTGTCATCATCTATTTTATCTCATAAGATAAAGTTGTCAGTCTGTTTTTTTATTCATTTTTATTCTGGCACAACAAGATTATCAAGCAGACAGGCTGACCAACACACTCATCAAAGTACTCTAGTGTTATAGAACAGAAACTTTCATTCATATTTGCAATTTACGGTACATAAAAGATCAACACTTGGCATCTGTGAATCATCTGAAAATATAATATTGCCACACAAAATGCCTGTGTCAACTCTAACCTTTGACCTGTAGTGGAGGGTCGCACACTCTCTCCTGCAGCCCCTTCAGCACCTCCTGCAGCTGCTTCTGGAAGTCCTCCACCACCTCATCCAGCAGCCCCGCCTCCTTCACCGTGCGCCAGAACACCACCGAGTCCTCTGAGCGCATAAACACACGTCACAGAGAGTCAAACCCTCACTCATTTCACTCCACATGACAACGTGTGTGTGTCTATGTGTGTGTGTGTCTATGTGTCTGTGTGTGTGTGTGTGTGTGTGTGTGTGTGTGTTTAGGTCACCTCCGATGGCTGTGACCCACTCTGACGTTTCCTCTGCCGCCTCAGGAAACGAGGCTGCGGCTCCGTTCACTGCAACACAAACAGTAAACAACATCAGTGAAACCTGTTTGTGTCACAGACTCTCTGAGGTCCAGCTCTTAAAGGGATACGGCAAATTGGCCCATTGCCATAATCCCTATAGTTTTAGGAGTAGGTTCGTTATTTTTAATTGTCAGTGCAAGCTATTTTCAGAACGGCGGAGCAGAGCCACGAGCTGCTCAGAGCTACATTACGTAAATTTGAGGTAAATTAATGCAAAACCGCTGATGCGCGTTCCCATTAGGAGCAGTTTTTCGACAAGCAGTCTCTGAATTTACGTTGAAACAACTCCGTCTCGTAACGTTCCGTTATTATCTCATAGCGTGGTGAATGTGCAGGTCACAACTTGTCCACCAGAGCGTTGGATTGTGTATTTGATGAGTTTGATGAGGGAAACCAAGAAATCCCATTAGCCTCCGTAGCGTAGCTCTGAGCAGCTCACGGCTCTGCTCCGCCGTTCTAAAAATAGCTTGCACCGACAATTAAAGGTAACAAACCTACTCCTAAAACTATAGAGATTATGGCAACGGGACAATTTGCCAAAATGTTGAACTATCCCTTTAAAGGATGGTACACATTGTACAAAATCTGCCAGGGTATGTAAACTTATGAGCACAACTGTACATGTAAAGCTACATGGTGTGGGTGTATCGGGAGGCCACCCAGCATGCACTGGGGCAACAGACTGTGTTATTTGTCCAGTTTTAGCTTTTGAATGACAAATTAAATATTACGGTAAATGTTTTGACTCGACTCCACTCTCAGTTTCTGTGTTTCCGTTACATAACTCTTTATTACTAAAAGTGATGAGAATGGATCAAGAAGAACAAAGCATTAAAACTACACCTAAATACACTTAAGCAATATATCACGACAGGCCGTGGTATATGCTCATTATACCACGGCTAAGGGGCGTTGTTCGGCCCGACGCGAAGCGGAGGACTGGAGTGATATATTGCTTTTATAAAACGGTTACGAGTAAAGGCAATATAAAAGAGGGATACGCAATCAATTTCATGTAGTTTTATTCAACCAGAAATACATATTATCCAATAAAATAGCCTCACTGTGAAAAAATAGTCCCACCTCTCCAGACGTTAGCTCCTAGTTAGCTCTGCAGCTCGTCTTTTCCTCCGCATTTTTTCAGGTGAAAGTCACTGCTCAGTCCCCTCTACCATTGTTAACCCTCCCCGCAGGTGAAAGTTCACCTAAAACATGTGAATTCAACTACTTTAGTCCATTTTTTAACATCGTAAAAACATCAGCTGTCTTTTGCTACGGACGGCAACAGTCCGTTGTCATGGATACATGACAACAACTTCCATTCATACCAGTCATACGTGCCTGACGCGGAGTGATAGCCTACGCTGTGATAAGGCTTTAGAATAGTAGCCGTGGTATATGCTCAATATACCACGGTTAACAACCAATCAGATCGCCGGATTTCACCTTTCCGTTTTATAAATCACCATAGAAACCAGTGGGACACTCAATCAAGCACATGAACCGGTGCCAGAGCGTAGGCTGGGTGACTTACAGTCGGCTGATGAAGGGGTGGCAGGGACCAGGTCAGCTGACTGGTCGCTGCTGATGGACACTTTGGTTCCCACCAGGTCTATCTTGGTGCTGCGGCAGGTGTTGGAGCAGACCTTGGTGTGCTGGTAGAAGTCCAGTTCACCTGAATCCATGATTTTCCTGTGTAATTAAACAACAATGAGGGATGATACACAACCAGGGCTCCAGACGGCCCCTAAATGGGGGCATTTTGCATTTTATTTACTTGTGATGCACGTGCAACCAATATATTTTTTTAAATACTAGTGAAACATGGAAAGGGGCAACTCAAAGAATCTGGAACCTGTGTTTTCAGGTGACAGGCCAATGTGTGTGAGGAATCGGGTCATGAACGAAAAGGAATCGGGTCATGAACGAAAAGGAAATGTGAATATTTTCCTTTTTCCATTCCCTTAAAAAGAGAAGAAAAGGAAAAAAATAAAAGTTTCCCGCTAGGGCGGTTGGTGGTTGGGTGAAAAATAAATTAGTCTGGAGCCCTGACAACATCTACGTAGATACACAACCTGTCTTTGCTAATAGCCATGTGTGATGGAACAGTGCCACCCTGAGGTGTCTCTGTCGACCTGCACGTCAGGAGCCACTGACGCACAACACATCTCATCAACACAACCCTGTTTGCCTTTGGCCTCAATTTCTGAAAGTTCAAACAATGTTTCTGCAGGAATGGAATACTGGTTTAAATGTTACTAATCATGACGACAGTTTCAAAAAGTCCTAGAAGCCAGAGGAAAAATCCTGAACACCAGAACTGAACAGGTGATAAACCTCTCTCTTCTGTTAAGCTCTAAATCAAACCCAGGGTTTGTTGAGTATAAAAAGAGGCTGTATGTTTGTGTCCATTCATAATCATAAAAATAACAATATCAGGCATGTAAATTTCACTGTTAGTGCATTCATCCAGACCTGAGCATGGTGCCATTGAGGCGGATGGCTCTCTTCCAGTCCTTCAGAGTGGATTTCCCTGCTAAGCACACAAACTCCTTTGGGCTGATCAGCTGCTCTTTGAACTGGTCAGAGAGGAAAAGAAACATTTGTTAGTCATGATCGACCCACTTCATCCTGGGCTTCACCCACGGCAGCTTCAATACGCTCAGAAATCACATGTTGTACCTGGACACACTTCACATTGATCCCGGGACACACAAACTTCTTCCAGACCAGCGTAGCTTTAGCGTCTCCACAGGTGATGGGGTAGAGGACATCAGCTTCAACGTCCACTTCCTCTGTTAACTTCACTACACAGACAGAGACAGAAGTCATTTTAAACACAACTATACATCACTGTTGAAACAGGCTTTTGGGTCATCTGTGCATTATACCATGTCTGGTGTCTGTGTTCTGCGCTGGTTGGTGTATTGTGTTTCTGTGTTATGCGTTTTCTATGTTTTTTTTCATTTAGACTGATTTTAACCATTTATACCAGACTCAGCATGCAAGGGCCTCTTTTATCCCTGTTGTAGATAAAAGGCTCAGCGCGATGAGCTAGGGGAAGATTTTCTTTTCTTTTCTTTCATTTTCTTATTGACTGTATCCCTTTCTTTTTTTTGTATTGACTTGGCATTAACTGTATTTATTGTCACTTGTGTTGTCAGTCTTTATCTGCTGCAAATAAATTTCCTTCGAGACATAATAAAAACTGAATTGAACTGAACTGAACAATAGTCAAGGCAACCTGACCATTAAATATAAAGTACAACTCCAAAACCTGATCAAAAGGGCAGGAAAAATAATTGGCATGCTGCCTCCATCATCTCTCCAGGAGATATTCGAACAAACAGTTATGAAGCAAGGTCAAAAAATCACCTCAGACCCAAATCACATCCTCCACAGGGAGTATGAGTTGATGCCTTCAGGCAGAAGGTACAGGTTACCAAGCTGTAAACTCAATAGATACAAATTCTCATTTATTCCATTATCAATTAAGCTACTTAATAACAGGAAAATAAGTTAAATAAGTTGTGTGTGTGTGTGTGTGTGTGTGTGTGTGTGGGGGAAAGGGTGGGGTGGGACATGGGGGGGGTGAGAGACAATGAGCATGTTGTGGTATGTAAAGAGTAATGTGCAATAATGAGTGTGTTGCTGAATGTAAAGAGGAATGTGCAATAATGTTGCTGTAGCAAGGGGTCAGATGGGCATCATGTTATTAATTACTATTGTCTTTTTATATGTATAGGTGATTTCAGGACATTGTGGGGGGGCGTGCAAGGAGCTGGGGGATATGATGATGTGTTTGTTTATGATCTTAGATGTATTGTTTTGTGTATGTGTTCATGGCGCCTGGAGTCTCTGGTCTGTCCAGGATGAATTTCTCCCAAGGGAGACAATAAAGACAAACTAACTAAACTAACTAACTAGTCCACAGACTATTGTCTGTGAGAAATGCTTCAATTACTACACTGCCTGAAACATACAGTCATTAGAGGCTCTCAGCTCCGTATTTTCCGAACTATAAGTCGCGCTTTTTTTAGTAGTTTGGCTGGTCATGTGACCTATATTTTAAAGCAACTTATATATCAAAAATATACGCCATGTCATCAAGAAGGTCGAGAAGGCAGAAGGCACGTACTGTATCCATAGCAACCGGAGACTCCAAAACGATCTCATGTCTCTCCCAGCATGAAACACGCGGGCACAGTTAGCTCACTGTAACAACAACAGTCTTCTTCTCACTTGTTCTCACTGTGTAAACGGTCGTTGTCCACGGTGGCACCAGCAGTTTTACATTTTTCGGCTTCTCTGCCATTGTGACGAGCTGATTGGCAGAATTGTTTCAGGCTATTGTGTAGACTAACTGAATAGTCTTTCCAGATTAAATGTTTGTTTTTGGATTCTTATGAAATAAATGTTCAAATATAAATGCGACTTATATATGTTTTTTTTCCCTCTTTGCAACATATTTTTTGACAGATGCGACTAATACTCTGGTGCGACATATAGTCTGGAAAATACGATACTTATGTTAGTCAGCTGCCATGCAAAGAATCAAGTATTTCAATCAATTTCGAGGTCAACTGTCTTGGTGAGGACACTTGGAGATCAAGGCCAGAGGAGCTAGAGAAGCGGCTGGAGGGACCAACAACCTGCACCTCCTCAGTTAGTGAATACTGTAGTAATGTGTTTATTACATTTACTTCACAAACGCTGCTTTTACAGGAGTTTTGTTAATGAAAAAAATGAATGACGCAATCTACCAAATTTTACAAAGTCTTAATAAAAATCCTGCAGGTCACATTACCAATAACGGCCTCTTCCTTTGACAGTGAAACTGAGCTGCCGGCCTCATCTTGTGCCTCAACTGGTGCAACTGTGAGGACCTCCTCCCTGGAAAACACACACACACACAGTATTTTAAGTTTCAATTCAACTGGACAACCTCCTCAGAAACTAGGTGAGTGTGTGCTGGTGGCCACTCTGTGCACAGTGTATCCGCCTCACCCTGGCTGAGGGGTCAGCTCTGCAGTCATCAGCACTGCTTTGTCGTCCTCCACCACAGAGGGCAGGTCCTCGCCCACACCGTCCGGTATGGTGACGATCACAACCTCGCTCATCTCCTGCATGCTGACCTCTGATGTCGCCATGGAGGACAGGTGGAGCTTCACACCCTGAATCTAACAACGGAGAGGGGAAAATCGTTTATTGCAAAGTTGATAATAATATTGAGAAAGGCAGCATCATTACAAGACAATGGGTTTCCTGGCAGCATTAAAGGGATAGTCCGGCGTAAATTTAACCCATGCTCTAACACACCATGAGACCGAGTAGAACCCCCCCTGGAGAGATCAAGTTCGCTGACCGCAAACTTTTCGAGTTAGAGCGACATCAGCACAGACAGCCAGATGGCAAAAATACTGCTGTCTCTGGAGCCAAGAGCCAACCGCCATCAAAGAAGCCACTTATAACCACAAATCATGCTTAGAACAGCACTACACTTCGTCAACAGTACAAACAGGGTCCCAGCACATCATACGAGGCATCAAACACCTGCTAGCTTTGCCTGGTTTAGACTGAAAGGAGAGGAAAACACAACTCACCCACTCTCCTCTAGCTTGCTATAAAGCAGACAAGTCCATTATCGAATGCAGTAGAACTGTCAGGAGTCCAGTGACGCAACACTTGGCTGTTTGAGCAACTCAGCTCTGTTCATTTCTCTGTCAACAACAATTATTGTTAGAAACAGATAGGGAAGACAGGTGGGAACTCGTCAGGGCTTCCCCACAACTAGCAAGCAGCTGGAGGAGAGTGGGTGAGTTCTGTTTTCGTCTCAGGCAAAGCTAGCAGGTGTTTGATGCCTGGTATTATGTGCTGGGACACTGATAGTACTGTTGGCGACGTTTGGTGCTGTTCTGGGCATTATTTGTGGCTATGAGTTTGCTATCTGACTGTCTGTGCTGAAGTCGCTACTGGGGTCTCGGTCTCTCGATGCTTTAGATCATGGTTTAAATTGATGCTGGAATATCCCTTTAAGTTTCCAGAAACAGACTGAGCACTGGAAAATCAAGAGGTAGGCGACATTTTCTACGAATCGCCATGTTTATATTCCAGTATCTGGTACTAACAGCTATTCGCGAAGAGCTGGATTTAAGACTGAAAACGACAAAGACGTGAGATGTGGAGCTCTCCATCGGCAAGAGATAACGCTGAATGGCGGTAGCTTCAAATGTTTTGCTCTGCATCAGCAGCAATTTAAACTGGTGGGAGCTTTGTATGACGTTTGGTGTGTGGGTGAGGCATTAGAGGTGTTGAATGGGTCTTACCTCTTTAATATCTTTACGTTCGGGCAGTCCTGACTGGATAAATGTCGCGTCGTCTTGTAGTGAAACAGTGATGCTGCTGTGGAGCAGAGTGGTTACGAGCTAGCTTTGTTTACATTAAAGCTATTCAGCCAACTAGCTAACAGCAGAGCGCTACCGGTAGACCCATTGAGTCTCCTTTATGTCTCAAACACAGTATATCTACCCAGTTCTTACACTAAATTACAGTTCATAGGAAATACTATCTCATCTCAACCCTCAACCATCAACACTACAATACTTTCTCGCTACTTCCGGTTCTCCTTCTTCGACGGTGTTGACGAAGTAGTGCATTTGGCGCCTCCAAGTGGTCTGGAGTGTGGACCTGACTTATTCAACTAACTAACTAGTAACTAACTAACTAACTAACCAATCATCTCTTTTAAACGACAATGGAATTTTTAAAAAGTGTAACTTTTATTTAAACAGTATGACTGTAACCCAATGTAACAAATGTTTCAAATCGTTTTGATCCCCGGCGAATCTGAGAGAGGAAAATCCCGGGGCAGCCACGGAGAAGAGGAGGTCACGCGAGAGTGAGAGACACTGCAGAGGGATCCGTGGTGCTCGCTCACTCGGTCCTGGTCCTGGTTCTGGTTCAACTTCTGGTCCTGTAGACTGAACTCTCCCAACACCTCTGGACTTCATGAGTCTGAGGGCCTGGTGACCGACAGACTGCAGTTTAAGATGGCGAGCCCTGGCTGGTCAGAGAGAGTCCTGGCGCTGCTCCGCCGGATGAACAGCTTCCACCTCCCAGGTAGAGCAGCGCAGTGACCCGGTGTGGAGCCTCCTCTCCGGCCAGTCACTGCTCCTGCACCCGGTGACCACCTCCGCTCTGTCCCCACAGGCTCCGGCCGCGCTGCCTGCTCCAGGTTTGAGATAGACGGGGCGCAGGTCGGCTGGATTCCTCCGCATGTGGCCTCGCTGCTGAGCCGGTTCCCGGAGGTGTTCAGTCCTCCGCACGGTGGCGCCGTGACTCTGCGCCGCAGCCTGGACTCGTATGAGCAGAGGTCCGAGGCTGTGGACGCTGTGCTGCAGGCCCTCAGACCGGAGGAGTCCCTCACCTGCCTGAGGGGGTGGAGAGATGAGGTGAGGCACTGGCACACCTGTGGTGTTATATACTGTATTATATCACAAGATAAAATGACAATGCAGAACACAGTATTATTGTCTGCAGTGCACACAGTAAACAGTTATATCATCTGAATGAATGCAATAACATCCAATTAAACCGGCAGTCTAATTAGCACGTTTTGCAGCAGCTTGCTGGTTGTTCAACTACATCCATACTGTATGGAAGACTAATATTAACATAAGTATAAAAAGATAAATAAATGAAGATATAAATATTTAAAAACAATAAAAAAAAACATTGTATTTGTACATTGTATGTCAGTTTTAGTCCTTCATATATGTGCACAGTGATTTAAAATAAATCCTGACCAACCAGACAAACTCAACCAAAAGCCAAGAGCAGTGGTGTTGTGAGTAACAGCATCATCATAATGGATAAACATCCTGAACTTAAGGAGTATTTCATTTTTCAGTTTGTGTATGATCCATGGAATGTATACAGTTTTTGCAATAAAGTGCCAGTGGCATGTGACTTTTTAAAAACTCAAATCACATGTGCATCGACAGTTCTGTTATTGTTGTAGTCTGTAATTAACCCATGCAAAGCCGTGTTGTCAAAGCAGCTCCCCCCAAAACCGTATTGCATTCTGCCTGATGCCACCACATAGACACACTCTGATCTGTCCAGGAGAAATACTCACAGTCTGATTGGAGGTCACCATAACTTCCACTTTCCTTGGATCCACTGTGAATGTTCATGCTCCTGACAGAACAAAATGCTTGTGCTCTCTATTGCCTATTGGCACTGATAACTGGGACAGTTAGTCTCCTGTAGTTGTTTCAATTTGTATGTTCTTTTAATGTTCCTCCTTTTATTGTGAAGCACTAATAGCTGCAATAATTGTATGAAATGTGCAATACAAATAAAAGTTATTATTATTATTCCATCTGATACACTGGATCAGACCTTGGTCAGTTATAACCCTCGTATTTATAGGAGTAAATACAAAGGCCTCTCCTCTTTCAGAAATACAGTGTGATGCCTAAATTATCTGACCCTCCTCTGATGTGGATGGAAAGAGCAGCTACCAGTAAGTTCTGACGCAGCTGACCAGCTCTGTGTGGTGTTTTGTCGGAGTTAAAGGTCCAGTGTGTAAAATGAGGGCAAAACAGTGACATTTGGCATTCCGATTCTATTATTTATCTATTAAATAATTATATTGTTTATTGTTGTTTAAAATGTGCTCTCTGGTTGGCTGGATTTTCCATTCCATACAAACATGGCGACCCAAGATGGCGACACTCTCTAAGCAAGACCCTATAAAAGAAGAATGATAAGGCTATGAAAACCCAACAGATTTTATTTTATAGCGATTATACACTTATACAAATATATTCATGTTAGTATGTTTAGATTTTGCTAAATATCACACACTGGACCTTTAAGTGCTGCATGAGCCCACTGTGATGCTGCACCATAGGTCTGTTCGGGGTGAAGCGGTACGGGGTCCATCTCAATGGATACACCGTCAGCAGCAGCGGGGAGGTCAGCATGTGGTTGGCGCGACGCTCCCCACACAAGCAGACGTACCCTGGACTACTGGACAACGTGGTGAGTGCCAAGTCACACAACACAGGAAGCAGATATGATCAATGTGAACTAAACAGTTCAGCGTTTCAAATTCCTCACTGCAGGAATGATTCAAGGAGGCTGAAGTGTTGCTTGTTTGTTTGAAGGCAGCAGGTGGCCTGGCTGCTGGCGTGGGCATCAAACACACTCTGGTGAAAGAGTGTCAAGAGGAAGCGTGTATCCCAGCAGCCATCGCTGAGAGGGCTCGTCCTGTCAATACAGTGAGGTGAGTCTGATACCATCGCACATCTAGAAAATTCAAGTTTCAGTAAATGTAATGTAAATGTAATGTAAATGTTATTTGTACAGGGACAGAGCACAAGAAAACATTAACTCTGTATAGAACAAGGAGAGATGCACTGAACCAGGTTTTAGTATAATGGGCAGAATAGTTAAAACAATATTATAATAACTTTAATAAATAACATGAAAATTTTTTTTTAAATTGGGCTCATAAGTCACAGCAATCAAATAATCAGGGCGCAGTCATTTGAACATCCTAAAACCAGTTTGCCTGCGCTCACTTGTGCAAAGTATAAATTGGATGAAAAGACTAAACCAACCAACCTTATCATGTGTTTTTGAAAAAAAAAAATAGTAGGAACCAATGAGCTCAGAGCCACAGAGTGAGAGACAGACTGATCCATTGTTGGTTTGGGTCTATTCGAAGAATTTAGTGAGAATAAAACAGAATGACATCAATAGTTGAAAGATCAAAGCTACTTTTCAGTGAGGTCTGTTGTTTTAATGGCACTAGAGTCCTGTCAGTGTATTAAGAACACAAAACGGCAGCATTAAAACGCCCACTGCACTGTTTTTACTCTTATTACTCAGCCATTTTATCCACCACTCCTCCATCTGTGCAGCATGCTCAAGGTCAAAAACTCAGTGAGAAACACTGAACGTTAAAGGGATAGTTCAACATTTTGGCAAATATGCCTATTGCCATAATCACTATAGTCATAGCAGTAGGTTCATTACCTTTAATTATCGGTGCATGTTGTTTTGAGATCAGCGGGGCAGAGACGTGAGCTGCTCAGTGAACACAATGAAGGTGAACGGGACAGGTCCCATTTCAAAAGCGCAAGTAGTTCCGAGTATTTGCTTCATGTGTTGTAATGTTACATATTTATACATGATTATTTCATAGCGTGGTGAATGCGTAAATGAGCCACTGCTCGACCCGCCCCCTCTACCAGTAACGGTATTCACAGGTAGGGGTGGGACTACCGGTATGCAAATTTGAAAACTAATGACATCATTGGATGTCAACTGAGGAAAACCACATAGATTTCAACCTAGGGAGCTTGCAATTTTTTGTCAATTGTCACATTTTGGTGGCCGGAAGCCAAACACCCAAGAGTCTTCAAGAAGTGTAATTTCCATAATATGTCCCCTTTAAAATTAACCACTTGTTGCTATGTCTTCTAGCTACACCTACGAGGATGAGGAGGGGGTGTTCCCTGAATGTCAGTTTGTCTTTGACTTGGAGCTTCCTCTCGACTTTAAGCCCAGAGTCGGGGATGGAGAGGTGCAGGAGTTCTACCTGCTGCCCATTGACGAGGTCAGTGTCAGTTGACATGCGCACTCCCGCGTCTTCACTTTGAAACCCACACCACGTCATCTGGATCATGATTGACTGCAATTTAGCGTGCGTATGGACGGTATTTGTTATGTCTTGCCTCGATGAAGCTCTTGACTTCCTGTCCTGGTTTCAGGTGAAGGAGCTGCTGTCCACAGATGACTTCAAACCCAACTGTGCCATGGTGGTCTTGGACTTCCTCATTAGACATTCGTTTATCGAGGCTGACACAGGTTTGAGACGGTTGGATCCATTATAAAATGTGTCGACAACATCAGATCTGTTCTTTGTGTTGACCGTGGGCTTTTCATTTCAGAGCCGTGCTATCAGGAGTTTGTGGCTGGGCTCCATCAGACATTAGAGTGAAGCTGAGGACGGAGCCTCTTGACTCCACAAGTTTACATTTATCCCAGCACATGGGCTCCCAGGAACCAAGCTCAGTGCTGCTGACTGAAGCTGGTAACCGGAAGCCAAGACGGGGGAGCGGTGCACGTGATGGCGGCTGATCTGATGGACCCTGCACAAAGGTCTTCTTGGGACAGTTTAGGCATTTGACCAATGACACCGTCCAGCTGCAGATGTATGAAAATATTTGAAGCTGTGAACAGGAGCAGTCCTGTCAAGAGTCAGTTGTTCTAACTCTGTACATGGACTCAAATCACTTCACTCCTACTGCATATTTAGACATTTGAATTTAATTGACTTAAATACTAAGAGTTAGAATACAATTAGACGTCACTGTGTTTTGTTTTATAGATACTTTTAGATCCTTCAAGGCAAGTCTGGATCACAAAATGACTTTGTGTTGTATGTTTTAACCCTGCAACTAAACACAACCGGCCTCTAAAAGCCCTGATGTTGCGTCTATTGTGTCCACTGTCACTTGTGTCTTGAGTATCTCTCCTTGCTCCTCATTTTATTTCACCAATTACAACTTAAAAAACAAACAAACAAAAAAAGACACCAGTGGCCGAGCATGGTCGTTCTGTTACAGTTTATTTCCTTTAGAATACATTAAAAAAGACGAGTGGAGAAATGTGAGGATACATCTGTGTACAAAAGAATCTTCCTCTTACAAAGAGCCCAATCGTTAAGGAGTCGCTTGCATCTTGTATTTCATTATCTGACTGACATCATCATTTTTCTAAGTGTGTGACACACTGACCTTTTTTGTTTTTTAGTTGTGTGCAAAATAATACAAGGTAAGCCAGTAGAATATCACAAAGGTAACATAAGGTGGAGCAGAGTACGAAGCAAAGAAGAAGAACAGCTGTAGACGTCATGAGTGAACTGAGAGGAAACAAAACTCAACGGTAAGATCCTGGCAGGTGTTGAGGTGTGCGCAGGTATGGTACATCCTGCTCTACTGTCAAATCTCACACCGTGTCTGTTACTTAAATAATGGGAGAGCATCTAACTGCAGAATAAAACAGACTGGGGACTGAGGGGGGGGAGTCGTCGGTATGAGTGGGAGTACTGTTTTCAGTCGCTTCCACATGCGTTTATTTTGGCAGCACAGACGGCTCTATAATCACTGACCGACTGATCGTAGTTAAACCATTTGGCAGCTAAATGCCATAGAGCTTCTTCATTGGCCGCTGCTCTTTCAAAATGATTCGGTGGCAACAGTTTCTGTTAAAGGGGCGTTACCAACATTCCTGCAAATGTTGTCCAATTAAAAGCCTACTGCTAACAAGGAAGTGTCTCCTATGATCTGTTGAAACGCTGGCACGTGTGCATGTCTAATTGCCATTAAAAAAAAATGCTGAATTTAATTTGAAAAATAGAGTGAAAACAGCATTTATGTTGACGAAAAGAAACGTAACTGTGCTGTAGATGTGTACGTTGTTCTGAATCAGCCAGCGAATTAAAACTGACCAGACAGAGAGAACTCTTCCTATAAAACAGGGCCAATCAGGCTCCACTTGTCATTTAGAGTAAGTTTTGTTAACCCCTTCATACCCAGCTGTGTACAGTGTGTTTGACGGCCCACCTTGATTTCATTCAATCCCAGTTTTCTGACTTGAAGGTTAATCTCAATCAACTTCATTTATTTTTTTAAGCGTCGTGTTAATGATGAAGTTTGTATAAAATACACATAAGTTGGTCTCGTTACATCATGTATTCATGCTCAACTGTAAATAATAAAACACTCAGCTTTTTAAATGAATGAAAACTGTATCAAATATTACAGGTTGATAAAAAAAAAAGAGAGAGAGAGAGAGAGAGAGAGAGAGAAGCGCGCTCGCTCCGTAGAAAGTTAATTTGGTCAAACTTTAGAAATGAAGGAGAATGAAAACCTATAGAATGAGAGGACAAAACTGAGAGACACGGTCACACTGCAGGACAGCGGCGTACGTCTGTCTGAGCCCTGGTCTCCTCTGGAGCTGGTCTCAGGGACTGAGGAGACCACCGTGCTCCATTCAGAGACCTGAAACCTCCGTACAGGACAAACCCTGCCTCGCCTTTAAAAGTACGAGTGAGAGAGATGCTCCTTCTCTTCATGTTCTCTTAATTTAAGGTTTCTAAACACAAGATTACAGTATTTTTATCTGAAAGCTAAAAGCTATAACCTTGGACTTAAAGTATATATCCCCTCCCCCCCACCCAACCCCCTTTTCCATTACAATTGAGCTTCTTGTTTTGTTTTGTTTTTTCCTTTGGCTCGGTTCCACTTCTTCTCCCTCATCCCTGTAACTCCCCGTTAAACTGTGCCCACCGTGATGACGAGGCAGAAACAGTGGAGGTGGTTTTTTTTCTTGGCCTTGTCTGTTTCCCCCGTCCCCTCCCGCTCCGGCTGTCACCTCACGCTCTATAGGAGAAGGCAGCCGCTCTTCTTGCCTCGTCTCTTGGCCTGCAGCGCCGCCCGGGTGGCCATCTCGAACACCTCCCTCACGCCGTCTTTCGTCTTGGCCGAGCACTCCAAGTAGCCAAAGGCGTTGATTCGGTTGGCCATGTCCCTCGCCTCCTCCGACTTCACTGGTTCCTGTTTGGGTGGAGCAGAATGATGGGGGGGGAAATCAGCTTCAACTCACACAAAAACATTTCAAAAAGTGACCTGTTCACAGTGGGTTGAGCAGATGCCACGTATGCAGAGGCTATAGTCCTCGCTGCAGTCTGGAACGCGGCATTAAATAACATATAAAAAACAAAAAGTGACCTGTTCACTTTACAGTTTAAATGTGGCATCGTTTTATTGGCTGATTAACAATCATTGAACCAATGTCCGCAGCTCAATGGCTGTAATGGAAGTTACCCTAACCTACAGTTTCTCATGACCACTACAAAGCTGATATGTTCTCACTCCCATCAATTAGGCTATTATTTACTTTTTTCTTTTCTTTTTGAACACTTATGCACACATTACAGGACAGTTAGATACGTACAGAAGAGTATGGGACAAGGGGCAACAGAACAAAACAAAGAGGGGGTGGGATTGTGAAAAGGGGTATTGAGCAGGCATTTTGAGGGGTGTTGAACTTGTTGGGAGTAAAAAGAGGAAAAGAGAGAGAAAAAAAAAAGCAGTGATATTATCTTTTATGGTGAATGTAAGTTTGTCCACTTTTGAGTGTTGGGTTAGCAGACTGTACCAGTGTTTTATTAATAGTTTTGTTCTGTCTTTCCAATTGAGTTAAATCATTTTCTTGCCAATGGTTTTGGGGTTGATAGAGAGGGCTACATATAGTGGGGGAGAGTGGGATACTGAGGTTGAGAACTTCCCATCAAATTAGTTAATGTTTTTTCTCTATTTTTTTTCAATAAAGGTACATTACCACACATATACTGATCATAAAATAAGAAAATAAAATTGCTGATAATTACAATGAAAGAGCGGGACAAAGAACATCAGTGCGAACAGAGCTCCCACAGGTTCACCCCTCCAACAACCTCACTGACCTGTTTCATCTTGGCCAGCTCTCTGCGTGTGTGCTCATCGTTCCGCAGGTCTTTCTTGTTCCCCACCAGAATAATGGGCACGTTGGGACAGAAGTGTTTGACCTCAGGAGTCCACTTCTCTGGAATATTCTCTGTGTCGGGTTCAAGGTGGACATGTTGAATACGGAGCACACAGACACAATAATGTTTGTAAAAAAAAAAAAAAACCTGCATAGAAGAAACCTCACCTAAACTGTCGGGGCTGTCGATGGAGAAACACATGAGGATGACGTCTGTGTCTGGGTACGAGAGGGGTCTCAGTCGGTCGTAGTCCTCCTGACCGGCCGTGTCCCACAGGGCCAGCTCCACCTGCAAGAGAGGAGGATGTAACTACAGACACACATCCATACAACACTGGATCTTCGTCACGACTGGATGTGACAGAGGAAACACACTGTAAAGTCTCTACATTTACAGTTTAGTTCAAGCTTGTTCATGAGATTCTGAATTTTTGAGATTAAGGCTCAACTTGTTTATGACTGAGCATACTGAGCAAACAGTGCATGAAGACGTCAGTGAACTTGTAAGAGGAAAAAACGTTATTATAAAATATTATCTTCCTGTCTGAGAGCCAGGTGTTCAGATGGATCTCAACCCTGAGTCTGTGTCAGGGTGTGGTCGGCCTCGCTTAGCGTAAAGGCTGCAAGAACAGGAGGAGACCGCTGGCTTTGACTAAAGTCTAAAAAAAACACAGCTACAGTACCTGCAGTACATCCCAAAAACTGATGTGTTCTTATGAGGAGTTACTCAGGCTTTCTTTACACTACAAATTTTTTTTTGCTCTCAAGTGGCACAGATCAGATCTGTAACATGAAAACAGGAAAAAATGCATGATATCGGATATTGTCAGATCAGATTCAGGCCCCCATCATATGTGGAAACAAATCAGATACAATGCGCCAATGTGTCTGCAGTCTAAACAGACAGATCAGATCTTTCCTGGCAATGCGTCATCAATGATAATATTCATTAAAGGTCCCATATTATGCTGTTTTTCAACCATTTCACATGGGTCTAAGTTGCCCAACCATATTGTATTCATAGTGTATTGTCCCCAAATCAATCTGCAGCTCTGCATCTCAGCAATCTAAAAGTGGCTCTCCAGAAATGACCTTCAAATGCAAATAAGATGTGTAAACCACGTCCACTCCACACCCGTCAAGGGGAGAGGGTGTGGTTTTCGCTACAGGTACATGTGCTAATGTTGACATTGGGACAGAAAAAAAAAACAAAAATAAAAAGTTTCTGAGACTCTCATCTGGTCTGAAAAAATGTCAATGTTCCTTTTTTACTGTGGCAGAAGGAGATACATGGAGAGACTCCTACAGCCATCAGAAAGTTCTGTGTGAAACTGTCAAATAAAAAAAACAAGTGAAACTGAGCAGCAGCACAAACTGTGCACTGAGCGACTGATGAGAAGCTACCGGAGAATATTGAGGTGGTTTTGCGCCGGGAGACGAGACTTCCTCGTTCAGATGTCTCTCATTCCGTGATGCGCTGATGAGAAGCGGTACCGTTCCAATATTCTCCGCTCCGCGATTTCATTTTTAATGACGGGCGGCTGTTTTTCAGTCAATAATTCAAAATGATCATCTGGGGGCCGTGGTACCGACCGCTCCTCCCGCACGGCTTCATGTGAAATGACGGACGGGAGGAGAGGGGGGGGGGGGTCGCGACTGTCACTGTTATGGAAATGTCTCACCGGGCGGAGCTCACGGTTTTCCAGACTGGCCCAGGGGGAGGATAAGGAAGTAGCCTACCGGGAGGTGGAGTCACTTGAGTTCAGTGCTTCATGACGTCGAGCTGCACAGCAATTTCAATTCGCCCGTTTGGAGGCACGATCTCAAAAAAGTGAAGCAATCAATTTTTTCACCTCCAGGCGTCACAGAAAGCCACAGGAACACATAGAACCGCTACAAAACCTGTAGAAAGTGGATTTTGCATAATATGGGCCCTTTAATTCCCGTGCCCACACGTTTAGCTGAACCTCTGTATTGGCGCGTGGGGCTGACCTGGACGAGCATGGCCAGCTGTGGCCAGCTGTGGTCACTGTCACAGGAATTATTTCAGTGTTTCATTTTTGTTGTGTCTGTGCATCTGTTATTTTCCTCACCAGTTCTTGTTTTCATATAACATTCATTCATATGCGGATCGAGGGCAAGTGAAGGAGTGTGAAAGAGAATGAGCGCAATAGAAACACCAGATTTCATGTTTGCCCACCAGCAAAAACTGAAACGAGCCGATTAGAAATCAAGACAGGAAAAACAAACAGTGTCCATGTGTCCAAGAGGCTAAGTTCGTCCCATCCTCACTATGTTGTCAAATTAAATCGTACATCATTATACAGTACAGTCATTTTGTAACTATTATACATTTGGAATTGGGTGAGGTCGGCCGGGGGAGGGCCTCCAAATAAAATTCTGCTCAGGGCCCCAATTTGGCCACTTTGACTATAATCAGGGCCGTTGCTAGGAATTCTGGGGCCCCTGAAAGAATACTAAAGTGGGGCCCTACCCCCAGACTTTTCCACTTTTTTTTCTTAGACTACATATGTATTATCATTTTTTTATTTAGCCTACTGTGTTTTGATGCTAATGCAGTATTACTATGAGTCATTAGTCAGGGTCTTATGCAGAATAAATCAGTACAAAGATTGGACTTTTGTGGGCCCTACTGGGCGCTGGGCCCCTAGAATTATCATCACCTTTCTCCCCTATACAACGGCCCTGACTATAATAACCCTGGTGGTAAGGATGAATGATAATGACCCTACCTGTTTACCATCCACCTCAATATCGGCCACGTAGTTTTCAAACACAGTGGGCACATAAACCTCAGGGAACTGATCTTTGCTGAACACGATGAGGAGGCAGGTTTTGCCGCAGGCTCCATCACCGACTATCACCAGTTTCTTTCGGATTGCAGCCATCTGAAAGAACGAGGAAAGATCTGTTACGAGTCTGTTACGAGTCTGTGGTCACAGTTTTCATTGGTGCTAAAAATCAGGATCCAGGGTGGTTTGAGTTAGTGGGTTCATCAGACACTTGAAAAAATGATTTGACAAAACAATGCTTTGAACACTATGAGAACATACTTTATAAAAGGTAATGTGTCATATAAATTCATCTTCTGTTGTAGCTATTGTAAGATAAACTGTGGGGTTACACTGCTCATGTGACAACAATTAAGTCTATTACTCAATTTGAATTATTATTATATATTATTCTGGCGAAAAACAATATACAAACAGGTGACAGTTTATGGGATAAACTGAATGAATGAGTGGACAGGCATAACAAATGGTGTGGTTTCATTACAGGTTCACTACATGGTACAATTAAGCAGTGAATTTCCCATCATGCTCCATTGCGAGTGGCACAAAGTCACTGATTCTGATTTTCTGTCAAGAGGAAAAGATCCAAGTGCCTTTGAAGGACAAATGCAAAAAGCAATGGGCACCGATCTACAGAAACGGGACACAGACAGATGAGTCATCCTTCAGCATCTTTTGGAAGACTTTCCCTCCCATAGAGTTTACTGAAGAGCCCCTGTAAATAATACACAATCCACAAAACAAAGCCATTTTCTATGTGGGGCCAAACAGCAGAAATACGGAATAGGGCTTCATTCTGTTTAGTTTATAGGTTGTTGTAAATAGTCAAGTCACTGAACCTACTAAATCACACTATAACATGGCAGTCAATAGGAGGAACCTATTACTTTTATCGGGCAAAATTAAACAGCACAGATTCATAGTGAGTGGTGCAGACACCTATTATGGTCTGTCACCGCATCGGGAAGTGAAGTGAGCTAACATGACACACTGTAACACACTGTATATGTGATGGTTAGCTACAGCTGCCTGGCGGATCTCGACTATTTGGCAAGTTTACGTTGCATTAGCGCTTCACTTCCTCACTGCCGTTTAGCTCCGTTGTAAAGAGCCGCTGTACCTGTCATCTTAACCTCTGGTCGACTGCTTCACGATACAAACTTGCTGTCCCGATGTTACCTTATTTTTAACCATCCCTGCCCTGTGGCCTGTGTGAATCAGTGGTAACGTTAGCTAACTTGTCGCTAGCAGCAGCAGCAGCAGCAGGTCATATTCCCTCTGAGGAAGCTTTAGCTGTTAGCTTGCTAACTTTGCTTAGTTTTTCGGGACAGCTGGCCTGTGGTAAAGCCGGACACAGGGTGTTTTGAGACCGAAGTATATCGTCCGAATCTAGCGGCTAACCTTCAACACTAAGATACGAAGCAGAGACCAAATAAGAGAGGTCATATTTGCGAAAATGTACCGTTTTATTTAGAGATACTCGCCTTTCTTTCGTTTTCCTGTCGGACGCAACAGCCCCGCCCCCGACAGTGCCACGAAGATTCGAGCCGCCCATCTGAGGCACTTCCAGCCAATGGGGCACGGCGGAACCATGACGACGCGTAACTGAGCCAACCATTATGAATCATAAAATAGGTTCTGCGACAGATACCACGATTTACAATATACCTCAAAAACAAACTCACATACCTTGGAATTACTATTGTTAAAAAAAAAAAAAAAATCAAAACTCAGGTAGATGCTCTGAAAATGTAAATCTGATAATTGACAAGACAAGGAGAAAACTGAACCAATGGCTTCAGAGAGATTTATCTCTGAAGGGACGAATAACAAAGGCAGAAGGGTTGTCTCATCTCACATTTGCTCTATTCCCCTGTCTGTCGACAAACAGCTCTGTAGTGCCATTGATTAGTTATCATTTAATTTCATATGGAAAAACAAGAGGCATTATTTGAAACAGATCTGTTATTATGAACACCTGTGATACAGGTGGTCTAAACTTTTTTTTACTACCCTTAACAATTCCTTAAAAATTAAGTGGATAAAGCATTTCTTACATAATCTTACATCCACTTGCAACTTTATACCCAAATATATTTTTTCTATCATTGGAGGCCTTGAATATATATGTGATTATAAAATAGAAAAACTTCCCCTAATTCTGTCAAACCTCCAGAAGCAAATGCTTTATTTGCAACAATCAACACATAATATAAAAATAAATCTCTATTTAGTCCAGACTCCTAAAACCAGATCTACATCCGGCCTTGCATCTTTCCAGTCAGCTGCTGTCTCTGACTGGAATGCATTACAAAAACACCTTAAACTGGATAACTTCATCTCCATCGCGGCCTTCAAAGACGCCATCTCACACCTTTTTACAGATTCTTGCAGCTGCTTCCCTACTATTTAACTATTTAACTATTTAACCCTTTTCCTCAGTTTTCTGCTTGTTGCATGCCCATACCTGCCGCCGTCGGCCTAGGCCACTTTCTGTGACACACTGTTAATTACTGAAACTAACTGTCTTTTAGTGTTTCTATGTTTGTAAATAATCGTTACTGATAACCCTGTTCCTTACCCTCTCTCTCTCTCAACTTTTAGGCTCTCTAAAGAATCCTGTAATGTTTGTAAAAACCTTGGCTATTTACTCTTTTATGCTTGTAAAAACCTTGGCTATTTACTCTTTTATGCTTGTAAAAATCTTGGCTATTTACTCTTTTATGCTTGTAAAAATCTTGTCTTTTTATGCTTGAATATCCTTATTAACTTTTATGCCTTATTTTCTGCTGAATGTTTGTATAGTTGTGCATATTTGCTATTGTCTTTTAACCTATCTTTTCTCCCTCACAGCCCCCCTCCCCCTCCCCCTCAAGAAGCTTATGCCTCTTGTCAGGCCATCATTGTAAATAAGAACTTGTTCTTAATTGATTCTGCCTGGTTAAATAAAGGTTAAATTAAAAAAAATCCTAATTCTTGGTTTGATAATAACATCATTTTTGTTACCTAGCTACTCAATGACAATGTAAATCTGCTAAATTACACAGAATTCCTTCAAATATATGATAGTTCCTGTTACCCCAAAATAATCTGCAATTGTAATGGATGTCGTTCCCTCTGATATCCTAACTCTATTAAGAGGTGTTTGTCTTCCTTTAGACCCCACATTAACACCAGAGGGTCATATATGCTTCTCTTTCAAAACTAAAAGAAAAAATGTCCCATAAGGTCATTGTTTCAAACAGATATCACCACTACCCCATCTGTTGTTTAGTAGCCTACTGGTCTATGGTTGATGGTTTGAACTGGATCCATTTATGGAACCTCCCATACAGATACTTAATTACAAATAAAGTGAGAGAAATGTCTTACAAACTAATTCATATTACTCTGCCAAACATTATTAAAATTGCTGTCTGCGTGAGTCTGAGCCCGAAACGGTGATGTACCTGTTCCGGCACTGTCCCTCCACTGCCACCTTCTGGAAAGAAGTAATATGTTATATCACATTGAAGATTGACTTAGATTGGAACAATATACTTTTTGGTGTCCATGATGTCAAAAGTAAAAAACAGAAAGAACTGTATGTCATAAATTTAATAATAATATTAGGGAAATACCACATACACAAATCAGCTAAATTTGGTTACTCAAACCCCTGTTTTGTGGCATTCCAAAGGGAAACGGAACAGTAGCCTATATTCAAAGCATCTGTGACTCAAAAAAAAATCATCTAGCACTCTTTCTTGTTCCTTACATCTATTTGGTATGACTGCTCCAAACGCAAGCCAGCGTTTTCTTCTCAATTACAAAAATAATGTATTATGTCCACCTTTTTAAATTGTATGTCCTATTTTTTTCTATGTAAGTGTAACGGATGTGCACTCACTCCACCCATAAAAGACGTGCTAACCAATCCGCAAAGTGGTTGTCAACCTCTTGGCGAAGAGGTTAGCATCGTCGCCTCCGGTGCGGGAGGTTGTGGGATCGAACCCCACCTAGGGCAGGCCGTGAGAAACACAACGCAGAGGGCCAGATATGACATCGGCTACATAAGGGCAAGCAAAAGTAGGCTATAGTATAAATTTGACGCAAGAGAATTCACAATGATTTAATTAGCCTATTAGAATCGGACAAAAAAATAGGTGATCACATAAAACTGATTCAGATCAACTGATTTGCCCACACAGATAAAGAGATACTGTGTCGGCTATCAAGCACCAGCATATAAAGTGCACAGTGCACCAGTTATCTAAATCATTCACTGTTCTGGTCTTGCATTGTTGCATCTCCATCCATTTTATCCATCGTACACAGCCCATCTCACCTAAATTTACTAGGACGCATGGGAGTTTGCCCAACCAGCCCACATATGTTTTGTGGACTTGGAGAAGGCTTTCGACCGTGTCCCACGTGGCATCCTGTGGGAGGTGCTCCGAGAGTATGGGGTCGGAGGCCCTCTGCTGAGGGCTGTACGGTCCCTGTATGACCGGAGCAGGAGCCTGGTTCGCATGGCCGGCAGTAAGTCAGACCTGTTCCCGGTGCGTGTTGGACTCCGGCAGGGCTGCCCTTTGTCACCGGTTCTGTTCATTATTTTTATGGACAGAATTTCTAGGCGCAGCCAAGGGCCGGAGGGGGTACGGTTCGGGAGCCACCTGATTTCATCTCTGCTTTTTGCGGATGTTGTTGTCTTGTTGGCTCCCTCGAGCCAGGACCTTCAGCATGCACTGGGGTGGTTTGTAGCCGAGTGTGAAGCAGCTGGGATGAGAATCAGTTGTCACTGACCTCTTGACCTCCGAGGCCATGGTTCTCGACCAGAAAAAAAGTGGTTTGCACCCTCCAGGTCGGGGGAGAGTGCCTTCCTCAGGTGCAGGAGTTAAAGTATCTTGGGGTCTTGTTCACGAGTGAGGGAAGGATGGAGCGCAAGATTTACAGGCGGATCGGTGCAGCGGCCGCAGTAATGCGGTCTTTGTATTGGTCCATCGTGGTGAAGAAGGAGCTGAGCCGAAAGGCGAAGCTCTCGATTTACCGGTCGATCTACGTTCCCACCCTCACCTATGGTCATGAACTCTGGGTCATGACCGAAAGAACGGGATCCCGGATACAAGCGGCCGAAATGAGCTTCCTCCGCAGGGTGGCGGGGCGCTCCCTTAGAGATAGGGTGAGGAGCTCTGTCACCCGGGAGGAGCTCGGAGTAGAGCCGCTGCTCCTCCACATCGAGAGGAGCCAGCTGAGGTGGCTTGGGCATCTGTATCGGATGCCCCCTGGACGCCTCCCTCGGGAGGTGTTCAGGGCACACTGGAGTGACTATGTCACTCGGCTGGCCTGGGAACGCCTTGGGGTCCCCCCGGAAGAGCTGGAGGAAGTGTCCGGGGAGAGGGAAATCTGGGGATCTCTGCTCCGACTGCTGCCCCCGCGACCCGACTACGGATGAAGCGCAAGAGAATGGATGGATGGATGGATGGATGGATGGATGGATGGATGGATGGATGGATGGATGGATGGATGGATGGATGGATGACTATGAGAAACGTGTGTCAGAAGAATGTAAATGGATTCTTCCTCATTCAATTGGCTAGACACTAGCTAGGCGCCATTAATGTTGGTTGTTGCTGGTTGACGTGGAGAAAATTTGCCATGAGTTGAAGATGTGACAATAAAGACCTAATCTGTGACACTCAACAACCCTGCCTAAGTCTTCTTCTTTTTGTTGTATCATCCAGCAGTGATTGTGGCCGTTCTTACAAACAGATACAGTCTACTTTACTGTAGCCTACTGTTTTTGAAAGTCATTGAAAGTTACTGTATGTGTGTGTACATATATGTGGCAAGGTGAAGAGGGCCCAGGCGGGCTTCGAACCCCAGACTCCCGGAAATAGTCATGCGCGCTAACCATTCGGCCAAAGGGACATCCCCTTGGCCAAGTAAGGGCGCATGATCAGCTGGAGGCATAGTGACAGGGCTTGTCAACTGTCACATATATATTTTTTTTTTTTTCAGAATGTTACCTGCGCGTTCACTTTTTGTAGAATTGCAAGACTGCCAACTGGGGTTGGAGGACACTTATGTTCACACTCCAGCAGGAGAACACTTTAGTTGAGATAGTCCATCAAAACGATGCCATTACACTCTGAGAAGTGTAAATAGACAAATGAAGCATGTGATGTTGATGAAGGGCTGTGATGAGTATGTGTATATTACTAAATTCTATATTGAAATGGAATGAAAAACTAATCAATGAATTTTCAAGAGTTACAATTAGTGCAATATCTGACAAGAAATAGAGAGAGAGAGATTTCAACTTGAACTTAAACTTTTATTATTTAGGCGAGAGGGAGAGAGAGAGGGAGGGAACGAAGGAAAAAGGGAGGGAGGGAGGAAGAACAAAATGAACAGAAGAGATGTTTTTTTGTTGTTGCAGAATAACTGGGAGAAACCAGAGCACCTGGAGGAAACCCACCCTCAACACGGAATCCATTCATGTCTAGCACGAGAGCACCAGGTGTCGTTGAGGTGTTTTAAATGTCAGTTGGTGGTAATGTTTCCACCACACGCTGCACAGGTTTGACACCAGTGATGTGGTAGCCCTGTGATGGGATGTGGGTGACATGAGGGGGATTCAGTGGCATCTCGTCTTCTGCGTAGAGAACTGGCTCTTCCACTTCTTCATGTCTGGGTGGCGGTGTAGACCTGAGAACTTTCTTACTGACTGAGGACTTAACCTTCTGTGAAGCGGGTTTTGTGGCCTTATGAAGCTTTTCTTTCACGTCTTTGAGCTCTTGTCTCAACTTGTGCTCTGTCACAATGTATTGGTTGACTAATTTGATGTAATGATTTTTCACCGACGACACATTCTTGTGAGCCTTATTCAGCTGCCCCTCTAAGTGAAACCTCTCGCGGCTCTGACTGACTCTGCTCTTCCTACAACACTCAGCGGCTTGCTGCTGTTTTTCCTTATGGTGTTCAACAGCCTTTTGGCACATGCCCCTGTTCTCTGTTGTCCTTTCATCCTCTTCTATGATGTGTTTTTGCAGGTCAAGCACTCTTTGCCTTAGTTTTGTGGGGTTTTCAACATCAATCACACACGACTGTACATCCTCCCTCACACGAAGCAGAAGTGTCTTATGTTTAGACACGTCATCCCTCATATGTTCACGTTCAGGCTGAATGGACCGTGCGTAGTCCCTATGTTTTTGAAGTTCTTTCTTTAGGAGTCCATTCACACGCTTGGTGTTATCTAACTGTTTCCTTGTTTCTGCTAAAAACGAAGAAAGGTCTTCGACTTCCTGTTGGAGCTCCTCACGTTCTGCCTCTATAAGCTTCTTCATCTCAGTTAAAAGAGCGATTTTCTTTTTATCGTTCAGCATCTCTTCCACAACAGCGGCCTTTCCTTTCCTTAAAGAAACGATTTCCCATTCTTTGTGTTTGATTGTTTCGTCTTTTTCTTTGATGGTATCTTCCCGTTTGGCCACTTTCCTTTTATAATCGATAATGTCCCTTTCGAGTTCAATTATCTTTTCTGCCATATCAGCTGTTCTATTTGCGAAGGAATTATTCAGCTGTACGACTTTACATTCCTCCGCATCCAGCTGTTCCCGAAGATGTGCATTCTCTTTCACTTTTTCTGCCATTTTCTTTTCCATCATTTCCACTGTCTTTTTGTTTTCCAGCTCTGTCTCAGTGAGTCTTTTCTGGAGCACTGACACCTTCAACATCTCATGGTCAATGATTTCCTGCATTCTATTTTTTTGCATTCGCAGCTCTTCGATTCTGTTGTGTTTCACCTCCTTCACTTTCTTATCACATTCTTCTTTTAAATGTGACACTTTCACATTTTCCAGTTTTTCATGTTGTTCCAAAGTCTTCAAAAAACCCTTCTGATCTGTCTTTATCGTCTCTTCTAGTTCATCTATTGTTTTTTGCAGTTTTTTTTCCTCAATCCTGCTCTCATTTTTCAACTGTGTTACCTCAAAGTCAAGCTGATTATTTTTTCCACGGTATGTCTCTAACTGGTCTTTCTGCTTTTCTATTATCTTTTTGGAAGCTTGGCGCTCCTCTGTAAGAACCTTGATTTTATTCTCAAGAGAGTCTTTTTCCTGGCCGTGAGCTTCAATTGTCTCTCTCAGAAGCTGCTCTGAGCCCTGAATTTTCTCATTGAGTCTGTCGATTCTCCACAGGAGAAATTTCTGTGAATTGTTGTCTTTCTCCATTTTAACTGTTAACACTTGACTGTGCCCGTCGATAACACGTGTGTGTCTGTCAACACTGTAGTAGGCTACCTATATGTCTTTTGTGACCAGCATCCCATCAGACATAAAAGGCACAAGAAGTTGTGACATCATGTCTGATGACGTCACAGTGTGTGACATCACATGTGGCTGTGACTCGATGACATTCTTTTGTAACCACACACGCGCACACACAAGCTGTGTCTCAATTCAGGGGCTGCAGCCTTCGGAGGACCCAGCCTACGCGGTCTCCGGAGGCAACGGCTTCGGAGACTCCTCCGTCAGCCGCATCAACGGTCGGTAAATGAGACGGTCTAGCCTTCAGAGCCTTTCCTGATCCGAACGTAAACAACGGCCGAACGTAAACAACGGCCGGACGTTAAACATTTAAAAGTGGCGCTTGCAACGGCTCTACCGCTCCTCCGCTCCTCCTCCTCCTTTTTTTTTTTTTTTTTTTCAATAAGTAGAATCAATACAAGGGCAGTTATCATTAATATACTAATAAACAAACCATTGAACAGCAACCAGGGGGGCAGGCTATTAAGTGAATAGAGAATAAAGAGCACAAGTGATGTGTTTTCATAGCTTTCTTATTAAAAGTTGTCACAAACAAGATGCTTTGCCTCCGCTCCTCACCTGTGCAGCCAGAGCAGAGCAGAGCTCAGCTCAGCAGCAGGCAGCCACACCTCCGAGCCGGCCACAGAGCCGGGTTACCATGGCTACAGCACAGAGCTGCTACCGTTCGATAGCTAGCGGCTAGGTTGCTAATAACAACAACGGTGCAGCAAAGCATCTTGGGATACGGGAGGCCGCGAAGGATACAAGCGGTGCATCCTCCGAATGCAGGGGAAAGGAGGACGCATTTGGAGGCTGCATTTGGAGGACCCTTCGAATTTGGACGAATTGGGACAGCCTTCGCGCAGCGCTGTGACGTAATCGGCCTTCAAATGCACCCTCCGAAGGCTGCAGCCCCTGAATTGGGACACAGCTACACACACACACAAGACAGACAGAAGAGCTGAAGCACACTGACCAAGTGAACTACACAGTGGTCTGGAATTAGATGGTCACTACAGTAGCTCCTGTCACCTAGCAACCATCTCAAAACGAAATATTTAAACATTTGAGGTTTTTTTCTCCTTTTGATTCTTTTGCTACAGTTTGCAAAGACTTCTTCTTATTACGTGACTCTACTGATTCATTCAGCACATTTGTGGTTTGGTGTGTAGGCCTATGCTCTCCTCACACAGCAAAATCACCACTGTCAATTTCACCAACCAGCCAACAATAACAACAGAGTTAAATTCAACACTTTGAAAGTAGCCTAGTTTGGTCCACACCTTTTTAAAGGTAGAGTCTGGATAGTTAAAAAAAAAAAAAAAAAAAAAACCTACATATAGACTTATACAAAAGAAATCCACCCATGGGCTTTTACTCATGTGTGGTGGTGACTGTCTGCAGGAGGAGGGCCGCCATATTACAGTAGCCTAACACTTAAAGGTAGAGTCTGGAGTAGGTTGACCATATTTTGATTTCCAAAAAAGAGGACACTCGGCCAGGCATCGAGATACATAAATAAAATGCCAAATTTTATCTATTAAAAAAATCCCCGGCCCCGACCATTGCTGCGCAGCAGCTATGACATTTGATATTATAGAATGTAATAGAACTTGTCCTTAAATAGATAAATGTCCTGTTTTGCTCTTGTATTCTGACTGTGGATAAAAGTTATGATTTTCCCCAACATTAATCTATGTCTGATTCCCGGATTCTGCCTGTTCTGAGAGGCTGAACCAACAAACCATTCCCCATACTGGAGCTCACTGAATCTGCTAACCATCTGAACTTTGAGCTGATTTGGGCCTTTAAAGGTTTCTAGTCTTCCCTAGTCTAGTCTTTCCTTTGTTAAAAACCTGTAATTTTATTCAATTATTATTTTTTATATTACTGTGTGTGTCTCACTGTGCCAACCTAAGTGGAGCTGGATGTATAAAGATAATTGTATCTAATGTTAAACAAAGTGCAGCTGCTTATTTGATTCAGAAAGGTTTTGTCTGTGTAATGACTGTGGCTGTTTTTTTTTCTCCTCCATTCATGCTCAGTTCTGTGTTGTGTTTTCACTTCCCCGTTTGAATCAAAGTGTATGCAATGACAGTAAATGGACATGACTACTGTTTCATGCTCTGTCTGTTTATTTCAAAAGTTGTTGGATTCAACAGAAATACAGTTTATAGTGAAGGATCAAAATCCAAGATCAGGTCAAATCTCTGACCTGCCTGTAGTTATAGATTGATTTTATGTCCCTCATGTCCCCTGACAAAATTACTGAACACAGACTGTGCTGTGATTAGTTGTGATTAACTGAACTCATTTGATCATAAATTCAGAAGACACTGTGTGTGCGTGAGTTCACACTGCAGTCACTGAAGTCTGATGTGATAATCAGTTAGTACTGAGGTACACTGTCAGTGCCAAATGTTTGGCACAGACGAAAGCTCTTGTATCGGAGCATGGCTGATCATTCCATTGCGGACCTGTAAGAAGAGAGAGTTTATTTACAGTAACACATGAGACGTGCACAGTTCCTACACACATGTTCCCAAACATGCACTCAGTTGTTAGGACATCTAAGTTTAAATAATTAATTTTCTTTTTAAAGTATCTATTAGCAAAAGATGGATCATATTGAACTGATTGATGCATTTTCCTAGCATTCATTTGCCGTGCTGTCATGGAGATGCATGGAGAGCTGTTGACAAAGGTGTTCAATCAGCCCATATGTGCAGGGTTGGGTGGGGCTGGAGCCAATCCCAGCTAACATAGGCTGAGGACGGAGTTCACCCTGGTCAGGTCACCACACAGAGCAGAGAGAGAGAGGTGTGGACCAACAGTCAATCTAATGTGCATCATGTGTTTGGACTGAACCTGGAGAGAACCCATGCTGACACAGGGACAACATCAGACTCAGGTGGTGCACACTTGCAGATATCTGTTGGCATCCACCTGGACATCAAACATGACTGGTCTCTGAACAGGGCAGAGTCAGCAGTCATTATCTGACTCTGTATGAACTTACTGGTTGTTCTTAATACATGTTAAATTATGATCTGTCCATTGTTACAAGGCTCCAGAAATCAAGTCCCATCCAGAGAACACAAATCACCAGTAAAAGGTAAAAAAAAATCATAAATACCATGATGATTAGTCTCCAAACAGTGTTCTAAACCTCTATGGTTGTCAGGTTGCGTTCTGCTCCAGTCTGTGTAGTCAAACTTTGAGCCATCAGTCCACATCCATATGGACTCCTGGAAGAGAAAGCACAGGTTACCATAAGCACAGGGCACATCAGATCCTTTGTGTTTAAATGTCTCACCTTCGTGCTGTCATAGCCTCCAATCCAGGTAACTGTATCTAAGCCACTGTTTTTCCGAATCAGGTCCCTGACAAACGTGTGTTCCTTAGCGCTGTGGATGGAGGCTAAGTTCCCACCAAGTCTGATGCAGGTGAGCTGATGACCAAGATAATGAAATGAGAGAAATACAACCTGGGTCTGAACAGCAAACACACAGGCATCACCTTAAACCAGCAGAAAATGATGAAACTGTAGTGGGTTGGAAAATGCTGCGTATGGTTTCTTAATGTAAACAGCTCCCCTGAAGTACTTGAACCATTCTAACATAGCACACAAACACACAACATTACACATTGTTCTGTATTGAAGAAATACACATTTATGTCAGTAGATGGTGCTATTTTGCACAAACAGAGCTGGGTACTAGCTCTGTCTCTGTGGGGCATGGATGTATTAGAAGAACTTATAATATGAAATTATAATTCCTATAATACATGCTGTTGGGTACATCCTTCAAGCTCTCATGGTAACACAGTGCTTACTTGCTTACATTGTGTAACCCTAGATCTGGTGCAGGGTACAAAACAAACAACATCCCAAGAAAACTGTTCACAAAGTGCTTCATGGTGTAAACCAGAAATTTTAAGCAAAGCCCAGTGACATAGTAGTTGTCATGACATCAACAGTTTTAAAACCACACCAGAGTTACTTTGTGATCATATTGTTCTAATTGATTGATTGATTCTTTTAATGACCACACAGCCAGGCTGGTGGAATTTGCTTCCAGTACAGCTTAATTGGTACAGGTTCCAAACATATAACATGTATAGACAAACATACAATTACAACTTATAGGGCCATGCTTGTTCCACAGTGTACAGAGTTCAAGATATTTATTGCAGTGGGGATGAAACTGTTTCTGAAGCGGGTTGTTTTGGAGGCCATTGACCTGTAACGTTACCTCTGCATCAGCCGCATCCTTGACATCGGCTCGGTACATGAAACAGCGAGAGCCAAACACAGTCCAACCAGGAGGACAGCCAGGAACTGTAACACAGTTAGATAGTTAGATAATTATGGTGGATCGAAAATAAATCTCATTGAGGTAGAGAAAAGCTAACAACTCTCATTAATGGTTGACAGAGCACCTGTAAAGTACAGTGATATAGGCTACATGCAGTTACTTGTCCCAGTGCACTTGGACTCTGCCTCTAGTCCACTTTACATGGCTGCGGGTAACTGCTGTAAATGTCTATTAAAAGTCTAGTCTAGTAAACATTTCACAGATTATAACAGAGGTGATTTTTAGAAATACAAAATACTGCTACTACTGTGATTAAAATGTTTCAGCTTTCATTTAGACATTTACATTTAACACCAAGAGTAAAGTCTGTATGTACAGTATGATGATGTTTCTGACAGCCTTGCTCTCTGTGCCAAATGTGGCCCAGTGTCTCTTTAGGAAACCCCAACATTAGGTTAACATCATTAAGCACATGACACAAACAATATAAGGTGATGAATAATATGAACAAAACACACAAAGTAAAACTTCTGCCATGTAGCAATATTGCGAATCCACCCAAAGACCTCCAGTGTAGAAAAAGCAGCTACAAACCTGGTACATTGACTTGATTGGAGATGGACGTCTGAGAACATAGAGAGCAGATTGATAATATCAGTGTCAGCAGTCCCTCTGTAATGGGCTGAGACTAATATGATGTCTGTTTAACTGGTGAGCATTTCTTCAGGAAAAGCAACAAGATCAGTTTTAGTGCTTTTCTCAGTGTGTTGTCATTTTTAACCTAATTGAATGAATCTGGTTTAGGAGCTGGTTCATTGAGATGAGCAGTTGTGCAATTCTACTGTTGCATTCAGGCATCATTAATCTAGGGCTAACGGAAATATGGAAATGGAAATCATCATCATTTGTCAATTGTTATATTTGCTTTTCATTTTTAATGAAATATGATAGTTTAAATTATTTTCTGGAGTCTGGACCAAACAGGCATGGGCCCTAGTCTCTTTGTAGAGACTAAGGGCCCATGCCTGTTTGGTAGAAGTAGCCTACTAGACATTTATGACACAATGATGATGGATGGTATGGTGCAGCTCCTGGTATGGCATGGCATACCATCCATACCATGGCAAACAGCTCATTTGATTCAGGTATTATACTTTGCCACATTATGATTTCACTACATTAAACCAATGCAAAAGTAATTAGAGCTCAAGTAAAAGTGTGACCACATACATTCATCAATTTGAGGGAGGACATGGTCTACTCAGAGACAATGTCTTCATTGTGTCCGTAGACATCTATTTAGCATTGTTGAAGAAACTCAAAAGTTACACCAAACTCAAAACCTTAACATTTTTAATTCTGGAAGTGATTTTCTCACCTCTCTGTTCACTACACATGCAACTGGAAGTAAAGTCAGGGTCATATTCTTTAGCACTGTTTGTTTTCATTGTAACTGGGGATCAGAGAGTTTTACTCACAGCTCCTTCAAACAACAGTCCACCAGTGAAACAGAGGAGGAAGACCACCTGAAAATGTGACGCCATCTCTGGAAAGACAACAAAACAAGCTGACTGTAGTCTTTTGCAGCAATGTAGTGACTTCAGTGATTGTAAGTCTGAATGATTCAAGAGAACAATCTATTTATTATTACGGATTTCAGTAAGGATAGGTAAACTTCCAAATCACTTACCTGTAGAGGTATCTGACACAGGAGGAGGAACAGGCAGGTTGTTGAGAGGTGGATATCCATCCTGTCCTATTCCTTTTATACCTACTCAGATAGCAAAGTCTAATGGGAAACTTGTTTCATGTGTTGTGAAACCTATTAAACCTATTAAACAATTATTAATTTGTCCATGTAGGTCCCGGAACACCAAGAGGGTGCTGTTTCGGGAAGGTCACTGAGGAGGGTTACGATAGGCCAATGCAGGCCAGCTGACAGTCTTGCCTGGGCCCGGGACAAGATCATCTTAGAGGCCCCCCCCCCCTCCAATTTTTCCGTGGCACACGATTAACCTTTAACCAATAACAATAACTTTGATTACTGTAATACTAGCGGTTAACTCATAGGGGCGTGTCGACACATGCCAACTACCACGCATGCCTTCAGTCATATTTTGCAGCAAAAAAAAAAAAAAGTCCTGTAGGCTATAGCCTACAGGGCTGTATGTTAACTTTTAGCACTGGTGCTACAGAGGGTGATAATTTTGTGGCACAGGCTGGAAAGGTTGTAGCACAGGTATAAAAATGCTCGTTACCACCTCTAAAAACAATAAGTAGCCTAGTGAATTTCATCACTAAAACACACTAGAAATATATGGAAATACAATTCACACAAAAGACTGACACTTAGTGCTTTGTTACTAATGGACATGGACAATATTATAGAAATAAGCCAATGTCCTAGCCTAGAAATCTAAACGAACCCTAGCGGCAGCAAAAATATTTGCTCCGCAGGTGGGTCTAGAAATGAGCCATAGGAACTTTTTGAGTCTCGAACAAGGGGGCAGTTGTCGGTCTGAGAAGTGAAGCTCACTTCCGCGTTCAAAAAACTGCAATCCCCTCAGCTTCCTCTGGGGGCTGGCTCCAGAAGGGAGCAACTCCAGTTGAGCCCCATGTTAAAATAGCCGACTTTACAGCTTAAAAAAACCTATTTACAGCCTGGTACATTTCATTTTTTTGGTCTCAACCGATAGTTTCTACCCCCGCACACACTCTGAGGGGGGTGAATTTTTTTAAAACTCTACCGTTTTACTGTTATTAGGTTAAAATTCTGGCCAATTAGGGCGCAGAAACGTTGAGTGACAGGTCCGGAGACCGCTGCTTCGAGGCCAGTGGGCGGGCTCTCGGCCGGCTAACGGCCGCACCTCTCCAAATATGGCAAGTCAAATCCAACATGGTGCAGTTCAAACCCCCGTAGTAGCGGCACAAAACAGACTCCCCCAAACCAATGGGTGACGTCAACAAGCACACTGCATGTTTCTACAAGAGACTCATTCTGATTCATCTGATGTGAAGTTTTGGACACAACAATGGGGAGACAAAATCCTCTTCAGCCATGGGACAAATCTTTCGGCTGGAACTGCCATATGTTTCAATAGATGTCCTGGTAAGATTTTATGTGAAAAAGCAGATAAAGATGGCCATTAGCCTGTGTTTTGGAAATTGACAATATCCTCATTATTTTGATCAACATTTATGGAAATAAAAGCGATCAAAAAAATAGAAATCTGTTGCATCAGATATCAGTAGTTATAACAGAACTCAATGCAAATTTCCATACAGATCACATAGTGGTTGGAGGTGATTTCAATTTAACTCCTGATGAATGGATAGATAGATGGCCTTCAAAGCTATTAAGTGAACATAAAAATCCAATCTTTTTCAAGATTTTGTTAACAACAACAACTTGATAGATATCTGGAGAGTTTTACACAAAGAGGTTTAACAATTTACTTGGCATAAACCTAACGGTCAAATTTAATTTAATTTAATTTCCTTTATTTGTTTAAGAGGGACAGTGTACATTAATGAACATTTTAAAAGAATAAAATGTAAATGCACCCAATTGTAGCCCATAGGCTAATTTCCGTTGGCAGTCCCCCTGCCTGATGGAGCCTGGCAATGAAACATAAAACAAAGGTATATAAAAAGTTACATTAAGACAAAATAACACAAATCACTACACAACAATAATACACCCTAACCCCCACCCCTCCCACCCACACGCACATACGCACATATAACACATTACTGATACAACTATATATTAACACGTATCAGTACACAGTACCACAGTATCAGTACATTAAAAGTGATCACATGCCTGGTTGGCTCTAAGCCATACCTTCAGGCGGCCCTTAAAAGTAGACAGAGTAGGGCACTCCTTTATGGGCAAAGGTAGTGTGTTCCAAACCATAGCTCCCTTCGTAGACAGGGCATTTCGACCGAAAGAGGTCTTCCTGTAAGGAACCACACAGTCCCTGTTAGTGATAGCCTGGTTGGCACGACTTTCCAATGTTGATACTCAGCATTGGGTCTGGCCAAGACGTTAAAGGTCCCATATTATGCTGTTTTTCAACTATTTCACATGGTTCTAAGTTGTCCAACCATATTGTATTCCTAGTGTATTGTCTCCAAATCAATCTGCAGCTCTACATCTCAGTAATCTAAAAGTGGCTCTCCAGAGCTCTCCTGAGAACGAGCCATTTCTGTGTCTGCACCTTGAAATGCAAATAAGATGTGCAAACCACGTCCACTCCACAGCTGTCACGGGCAGAGGGTGTGGTTTTCACTACAGGTACATGTGCCAGTGTTGACATTGGGACAGGGGTCGGGCATTGATTTCCGAAAAAAAAAAAAAAAAAAAAATCTGAGACTGGCATCTTGTCTGAAAAAATGTAAATGTTCCTTTTTTCTTTTTACTGTGGCAGAAGGAGAAACATGGAGAGACTCCTACCAGAAAGTTCTGTGTGAAACTGTCAAATAAAAAAAACGTGTAGTGAAACTGAGGAGCGCAGCACAAACTGTGCACTGTTGTATGGACTGATGAGAAGTTACCGGAGAATATTGACGTGGTTTTGCGCCGGGAGATGAGACTTCCTCTTTCAGTTGTCTCTCATTCCGTGATGAGGACCGCTGCGCTGATGAGAAGCGGTATCATCCCAATATTCTCTGATCCGCGATTTCATTTTTAATGACAGGCGGCGGTTTTTCAGTCAATGATTCAAAATGATCATCTGGCCGCCGCGGTACGGACCGCTCCTCCCGTAGGTCGACCGCTTCATGTCAAATGACGGACGGCGGACGGGGAGAGAGAGGTTCGCTGTTCCGGAAAAGTGTCAGCGGGCGGAGCTCACGTTTTTCCAGACTGGCCCAAGGGGAGTATAAGGAAGTACCGGGAGGTGGAGTCACCTGAGTTCAGCGCATCCTGACGTCAAGTCTGCCAGCACTTCCAATTCGCCCGTTTGGAGACACGATCTCAAAAAAGTGTAGAAATCAATTAAGGGAGTGAACAGACTTTTTTCACCTCCAGGCGTCATAGAAAGGCCACAGGAACACATAGGACCACTACAAAACCTGTAGAAAGTGGATTTTGCATAATATGGGCCCTTTAAGAGAATCCATTTCTCAAAGCGCATCCTTCAAACCTGGTTTACCCGCCCCCCTCAAATGCCTCAGTCTGCTATTGGTCGAAGCCAGAATAGGCGGTGTCGAAGCTTAAACCAATCACACCGCTCTTGTCCGCTGCTCCATGCTGCTGTTTACAATGAGGTTGCGGTCGCTGCTCTACTGCAACACGCCTCTACCCAGAGCCGTTGGAGAGGCTCGACGTTGATTGGCTCTCGAAAAAGAGGGTGGAGTTCCCGAAAATTCTGAGACAGAAATCCAGTTAATAGCACGGTTGGCCAGACTAGAAGTCAGCAGCGCTTTTGCGAGGCGTGACGTCACTAGTGTGGGCGCGACCAGGCTATGTTAGTGATTGACCTGGTGGTCCTTGTTTGTTTAAGTGCAATAAACTCTTTAAGTGGAGATGACGCCAGGCCATGAAGTACTTTATATATTAAGCATACAGAGGAGAATTTACAAAAATTAGGAAAACTCAGCAAATTATATTTCACTAGAATATTACAATGATGGTAAGATAACGTTTTTTTGTCTAAAATGTTGAGTGCTTTTTTGTACAGAAGCTCAACTGGTTTCACGATAGTAGAGCCGGTCATAGACCAGCTGGTAATACAGTAGCTTAAATGAGAAAAAATCATAGAGTGCAGAAACATCAAAGCGGCAGCTTCTGACAACGATCCTCTGATTTGCTTAAAGTTGCAAAGGTGATATTTAATTTTTTTTTATAACGTTTTAACATGATTTTTAAATGAAAGTTTAGAGTCTATAATCACACCTAAATATTTGAATTCACTAACAACCTCCAACTCGTCAGCACCCAAAAAAACACCTGAGCGAGAAGGCATAGAAGAAGCAGATTGCTTCGACAGAAAAAGACAAACAGTTTTTTTTGCATTCAAAATAAGACACGAACTTGTAAGCCATGTTTGTATGTGTGTAAGTGCTGTAGAAAGCACCCGTGCTGCCTCCTCAGGATTTTTAGCTTTAGTAAAAATTACCGCATCATCAGCGTAAAGCTGAACATCCACATTTAGACAAAAATCAGGTAAATCATTAATATACAATGTGAATAAAATGGGCCCCAGTATGGACCCTTGGGGGACCCCTACTGGACAACCCATAAAAGAGGAGCTAGCACCGGCCACCACAGTTCGTTGTTCTCTATGTGACAAGTATGAGTCAAACCATTTGATAGATTGAAAAGAAAAATTAAAATGAGACAGTTTGGATAAAAGTACCTTGTGATTGACGGTATCAAACGCTCTTTTTAAATCTAAAAAGACAGCACCAACACATCCATGAGCATCCAAATAATACTTAGTTCTCTCCATGAACATGGTCAATGCGGTCTCGGTGGAATGGTAAGGTCGAAACCCAAACTGCATGGGATGTAAGGGAGTAAGGCTATTGCCAAGGAAATCAATAACTTGTTTGGCGACCCATTTTTCAATAACTTTAGAGACTACGGGCACAATACTAATAGGTCTGTAATAATTTAAATCAGACTTGTTGCCAGCAGAGTAACTGAGGCCATTTTCCATGCCTTAGGTACAGTTGAGTTTTTGATCGATAAATTAACCAGATGCACAAGTGGGGGAGCTATGGCCTCCTTATGTGATTTCAAGAAACTGGTGTCGAGCCCGTGTATGTCCTTGGCTTTAGAGTTGTTATTTTAAGCAACTTAAAGCAATACTTACCGATCTGGCATTTCACTCAGCACAGCACAAACATTTGAAAATCAACAGCTCCACCTCCCTCACAAGTCCCACCCACCTCTCACTCCTGCCGCATCTCCACGAGCCCCCTCCCTCCCTGCTGCATGCGTTGGCATGGCAACGGTAAACAGAACAGGAACGCGAGTGAAACGGGAACAACACATACAAACACAACACCGGAGTTTTAAACCGTATAAACGGACTCAGTGATGATGACTGATGAGTTTTATAATAAACTGTTGTTAGCCTACTGCTACTGGAGACGCAGGGGAAGGGATTGTTACAGATTACAGTTCTCAACGAGCCGGGCTGGCGGCCGGACCAGCGCCACCTGATGCGCTGGTTCAGGCCGAAAATAAATCCAGACCGAGCCGAGTCGAGCCGCGCCGGTCCGGACTTCAACCGGGTCCGGACTGTTGAGAACTCACAGAGCTAAGGGAGCTAACAGTAGCCTAGCCGTTAGCACTGGATGCTTTATAGACACATGTGACTTCCTGTGTTTACGTATCACTCGGGGCTGATCACTATCAACGTTACAATATCAGACATGAAACTCCACGACCAGCTGCGGCTGCAGTCATTGGTCTTTTAAAAAACTATTTATTTCCAAAAACCTTCTTTCTAGTGTGTTGTGACTCTAGTCTCCTCTGCTCTCTGTGTCCTGCTACTCTGCTCTGTCAATAAGCGTTCTTCCTGGTCGGGAGGGGGGAGAGGAGGAGAGGGGTGCGCAAAGTGATTACATATTAAGTAGGTTCGGTCGCTCGTCAAATCTTATTAATCGGACCGAATAATATTATTGGTCAGACTTTTCTCAGAATTATATGAGAATGAAAAAATGATGAGTTTTTAACCCTGTTGGGTTTCTCTTACATTTTAATGTATCATCAGATTATTAATAGCATTTTAACTTAGACAAAGAAATGTGCAAAAGTTCCAGAAAGGTAAGTAGCCTATTGCTTTAAGACCTATTACACTCTTAAACACAGACTACAAGATTCTCACAACAGTTTTGGCTACAAGATTAAAGACTGGTATATCTAAATTAATTAGTTCTACACAATCCGGTTTTCTTAAAGGTAGATCCATTCTATCCGCCTGGTTCTGGATCTTATTGACTATAATCACTTAATTGAGGAAGACGCTCATGTATTATTTTTGGATTTCCAAAAAGCATTTGATTCGGTGGAACATACATTTATCATTAATACTTTGAAACACTTTGGTTTTGGAAATACATTTCTTGATATAATTACCATGTTATATACAGATATTAATAGTTGTGTTTCCCTTTCAGAAGGTACATGTCCCAGATTTAAAATAGAAAGGGGAATAAGACAAGGATGCAGTATTTCACCGCTTCTCTTTATTGCAGTCACAGAATTATTAGCTATAGCTGTTAAAAATTAAAACATTGAAGGTTTAGTCATTAATAACAACAAGTTAATTATAAGTCAGCTTGCTGACGATACAACACTCTTCCTAAAAAACAAGGAACAAATACCACTGGCTTTAGAAACAATAGAGCAATTTTCCCAAGCATCGGGTTTGTTCTTGAATTTGAGCAAATGCGAACTCCTGAGTATTCATACTGTAACTGCTCTGATTCCTCACTATATAACATACCAGTCAAAAAGGACATTAAATATCTAGGTATTTGGATTTCTAAAGGGTCAGACACTAGTGATAAAAAGAATATCCAAGCCAATGTTGATAAATGTCGAAAAACATTAAATAATTGGCTACAAAGGGATCTAACATTGTTTGGAAGAATAATGTTAACTAAAACTGAATCTCTTTCTAGACTAATCTATCCTGCATACTCTCTAGCCATTTCTCCAAGGTTAATTAAAGAAATTAATAGAATAAACTTTAATTTTATTTGGAAAAATAAACATCACTACATCAGAAAAGGAGATTTGCTAAAAAGTTATGAGGACGGAGGACTTAAGGCAATCGACTTTGAAATTATGAATGGGATATTAAAAATTAAATGGCTACAATCCTTCTTAAAGAATGGAGAAGAGGTATGGTTCTCATTACCTTCATTTATATTTAATAAAGTGGGAGGTATTGATTTTTTACTAACATGTGACTTTGAAATACCCAAATTACCTATAAAACTCTCTACGTTCCATCAACAGGTATTGTTACAGTGGAAAATTATATTCAAACACAACTTTACCCCTCATAATGTTCCATTGTGGAATAACAGAGTTTTATTGTGTAGAAGGAAATCTATTTTTATGGAAGACTGGATGGAAAAACAAATATGGTCAATTGTACATTTAATAGATGGTTGTGGAAATATACTTGCACTGGAGGAATTTAAGAATAAATATAATATTGACTGCTCCATTGAAAATTACAAGAAAGTAACACAGAATATCCCAAGTGCCCTCATTCATTTAGTGAAGAACAATTTACTGAACATCACAACACCAAGATTCCCCAAGCTTAAAATTGATGGTGTAGACCTTGTGAATGAAAAGTGTAATAATACATTTCTGAGACAATACTTTGTAAACACTGTTTACCCAGGTAGAACCAGAAGTACACTTATTCTTCAAGACTATAACAAATATGATATATCAACCATTAGAACTAAATTCTTAAAATTTCCAATTCCCCCTAAATATAAAGAAATTAACTTCAAAACAATAAATAACATATATCCCTCTAATGGATTCATAAAGAAAATATTTAAATTTAAGGTAGAGAATTGTCATACATGTAATACAAATGTTGAAACTACAGAGCACTTATTTTATGGGTGTGGAGTGGTTTAGAATGTATGGAGGGATCTTCACAATCTGCTTTCCTCCAAATCTATAGAAATAGATTTCTTCTCTTATCAAGATATTCAAATGGGTGTAATTCTCAAAAATAAAAAAACTGAATTTTTGGTAAATAACTTATTTATAGCAACAAAATACATAAATGTCGGTTTGCTAAGTCCTTCCCCTCATGGTCGGCTCTTAAAAATGAGCTCTCTCTGTTTCAAAGATGTCTGAAAAAAATAGATAATGCCCAAGCTAAGAAACTGTATACACTTATGGAAATGCTTCAATTGTGATGAACCCCTTGTATCTTTTATTTGTATTTTATTTATTTATTTATTTTTTCCTTTTGATTAGCCTACTTATTTTATTTATTTCATGTATTCATTTGTATACTCTTTATAGGCTCTGGTACTCAGCCTTTATAGAAAATATTTTGATTTCCTATGTAATGCAGGAGGTGTGATTTTTCTTTCACTGTGATTTGATTTGTACATATGGACAGAAATGAGTATGTCATTGTATTTGTTCTTCATGTTTACATGTTTAATAAAGAAAAAAAAACAATGGGTGACGTCACGGGTGCTACGTCCATTCTTTTTACAGTCTATCTATGGTCTCAAACACCGATTGTGTTCACCAATCACAGCGCTCTATCTGTTTAGAGAGTCGTTGGGCGGGCTTAATGCGATGGCGACATACATTTTAATTGGCTTGTCAGGCTAACGACATCCTGCTCTTCGCTCTGATTGGTCGTAGCGCTACCCTATTGCGTGCAGAGGCAGTTTGAAAGACAGCCTTCATCCTGCCCCCTGGATTGACCCGAGGTCTACCGGTCGTTTCCAGACTATACATTTTAGTGATATAGTCTGGCTTGTCAGGCTACCAATGTCCAACTTCATAAACTCCTATAGGAATGGAAATGCATAAGGGTGTCCACCAGTGCACGTGGCACCAGGACACCCTAGGCCGGAGGTCAATGATCAACTTTGTAGTTGTGTCATTTGATCTCCGGCCGTATGTCTTGGACACTCGGGTGAAGAGAGGGACTGAGCTGTCAACTGATTACCACCTGGTGGTGAGTTGGATCCGCTGGCAGGGGAGGAAGCTGGACAGACTTGGCAGACCCAAGCGTATCGTGAGGGTCTGCTGGGAACGTTTGGCAGAATCCCCTGTCAGGGAGGTCTTCAACTCCCACCTCCGGGAGAGCTTTGACCAGATTCCGAGGGAGATTGGAGAAATTGGAGTTGGACATTGAGTCCGAATGGACCATGTTCTCCACTTCCATTGTTGACGCAGCCGTCCGAAGCTGTGGCCGTAAGGTCTCTGGTGCCTGTCGCGGCAGCAATCCCCGAACCCGGTGGTGGACACCGGTAGTAAGGGATGCCGTCAAGCTGAAGAAGAAGTCCTACTGAGCTTGGCTGGCTCGGGGGACACCCGAGGCAGCCGACGGGTACCGGCAGGCCAAGCGGACGGCAGCGGTCGCGGAAGCAAAAACTCGGGTCTGGGAAAAGTTCGGGGAGGCCATGGAGGAGGACTACCGGTCGGCCTCGAGGAAATTCTGGCAAACCATTCAACGCCTCAGGAGGGGGAAGCAGTGCTCCGCCAACACTGTTTACAGTGGAGGAAGGGAGCTGTTGACCTTGACTGGGGATATCGTTGGGCAGTCGAAGGAATACTTTGAGGATCTCCTCAATCCTACTGACAGGCCTTCCGTCGAGGAAGGCTGAGGACTGATTCAGGTTGATTCATTCATAGCTGAAGTCACTGAGGTAGTCCGGAAGCTCCTCAGTGGCAAGGCACCGGGGGTGGATGAAATCCGCCCTGAGTACCTCAAGTCTCTGGATGTTGTGGGGCTGTCGTGGCTGACACGCCTCTGCAGCATCACGTGGAAGTCGGGGAGCCAAGGGCCAGAGGGGGTACGGTTCGGGAGCCACCTGATTTCATCTCTGCTTTTTGCGGATGATGTTGTCTTGTTGGCTCCCTCGAGCCAGGACCTTCAGCACCGGGACCGCCGAAACTCTCTCTCTTTTCTTCTACTCTGTTGGAGAGGCCGAGTGTGAAGCAGCTGGGATGAGAATCAGTTGTCATTGACCTCTTGACCTCCGAGGCCATGGTTCTCAACCAGAAAAAAAGTGGTTTGCACCCTCCAGGTCGGGGGAGAGTTCCTGCCTCAGGTGCAGGAGTTTAAGTATCTTGGGGTCTTGTTCACGAATGAGGGAAGGATGGAATGCGAGATTGACAGGCGGATCGGTGCAGCGGCCGCAGTAATGCGGTCCATCGTGGTGAAGAAGGAGCTGAGCCGAAAGGCGAAGCTCTCGATTTACCGGTCGATCTACGTTCCCACCCTCACCTATGGTCATGAACTCTGGGTCATGACCGAAAGAACGGGATCCCGGATACAAGCGGCCGAAATGAGTTTCCTCCGCAGGGTGGCGGGGCGCTCCCTTAGAGATGGGGTGAGGAGCTCTGTCACCCGGGAGGAGCTCGGAGTAGAGCCGCTGCTCCTCCACATCGAGAGGAGCCAGCTGAGGTGGCTCGGGCATCTGTATCGGATGCCCCCTGGACGCCTCCCTCGGGATTCACAATTCACACTGGAGTGATTACGTCACTCGGCTGGCCTGGGAACGCCTTGGGGTCCCCCCGGAAGAGCTGGAGGAAGTGTCCAGGGAGAGGGAAATCTGGGGATCAATCAATCAATCAATTTGTTTATTTCGGGCATGATCCCTGCTCCGACTGCTGCCCCGGGGGCCCGACTCCGGATGAAGCGTAAGAGAATGGATGGATGGATGGATGGATAACTATAAAAGAGAAACGTGTGTCAGAAGAATGTAAATGGATTCTTCCTCATTCAATTGGCTAGACACTAGCTAGGCACCATTATTGTTGGTTGTTGCTAGTTGATGTGGAGAAAACTTGCCATGAGTTGAAGATTGTAACGTGGGGTTGGCGAGAAGCTTAGCCACGGATGCTAATAGCTCAGCTCCAGCACGAAATAAAGTTGAGAGCCCGGAGACGAAGTGGAGGGATTTCCGCACTGTACATTTATTCACAGATACAGACCATACAAGCCAGGTCTCACGGCATAAACTATTACCCTCAGCAAAACAATAAACGGAGGACAAAGTAGTTCTTGGCCTGCAGCCTTCACCAGCGTCCACATTACTGAAGTCAAGGAAGTCGACTAGAGGAGAAAGGTGATACCAAGTGACCAAACAAAAGGAGGCGCCACCGTGTGGCGTTAACTGGTAGTGCACTGTTATACTCTGGCTGTTACAAGATGTGACAATAAAAGAGCTATCTGTGACACTCAACAACCCTGCCTAAGTCTTCTTCTTGTTGTTGTGTCATCCAGCAGTGATTGTGGCCGTTCTTACAAACAGATACAGTCTACTTTACTGTAGCCTACTGTCAGTGCTTAATTTGTAAATCATAAGGTGCCGGAACGCAAAGTACATATGTGACCCGTTCTATCAAAATGAGTCGGAAGTCACAACGTTCTATTTTTAGATAATCAGCTGATAACGTGGAAAACCCATAGAAAATCAAAAAAATTTTTTTACCCTAATTTCAAAGCAATGACATTCAAAAACAATCTCCCAAAGTTTCACAGTCCAGATAATTGAGAAAAGGCACGTAAATGATGATTAAAGTTGACCTGCAACTTAAACCCTCTGAAAATGAGTGTTGCTTCGGTGCAAAACATGAAATATCTTCTGAACCGTTCGTGATAGAGACGAGCTGTAAACTGCATCTGAATCGCGGGATTCTCCGCTTTCCGAGGGTCATTGAATGTTGCATCTATGACGAGCAGGGACGGGTACAGAAACAGATGCTAAACCGAGTAGCATCGACGCTAACAGAGCGTAGCATCGACACTAACAGAGCGTAGCATCGATGCTAATTCGAACGTAGCATCGATGCTAACCCGAACGTACACGCTTGCACATGTTTTACAAAATGTCAACAAAACATGACAACTTCTGAACCGTTTAGGATAGAAACGAGCTATAAAAAGCATCTGAATTGTGAGACTCTCTGCTTTCCGAGGGTCATTGAATGCTGCATCTATGACAACAAGGGACCGTATAGGGTGCGTGTAATCACGTGACACAGGAACAGATGCCAGAGTCACTGGCAAAAACTTTAACTGCTATTTTCTCAGGTTTTAGAACAGAATAAGAGAGTAGGAGATCGTAATTCAAATGGCCACATCTCGAAAACCATCAAATGTATGACTCTGACTAGGGTGTCATTTTAAAGCTTGTTTTCTAATCTTTCCATTGATACCAAAATCTCAACTTTGAAATTTGGGTCACTGTGACTCATTTCGATGGATCGGGTCACATATAACAGCTCGGGATGACGAGACGGGCACAGGTCCCAGAACGTATACACAAAACGTGTTGAAAACAACATGCAAATGCCCACTTGCCACGCCGTGGGACTTACAAGACTCAATTTCAAATAATATCCATGGTATAAATGTTATGACGATAATTTACAATTATTTCAGGCTATACTCCGCACAGCACAGGCAAATGCCCACATCACCACAGGTGGGACTTACAGTATCTACAGTCAGCAATTAATTTCTCAACAGGTCAAAAAAAAAAGAGCTTTTTATAAATCACACAAATCTTCCATTATTATTATTATTCAAAGATTGGCACGGCGGCCTATTAATATAAAGTATGCTCACCATTTAGTTGTCCAAAACACCCCACATCACGAGCATGTCCGGATTCTCCTCCTCCTCTTTTTTTCGGGCTTTGCTGCGCGTGTCTGTGGCAGTTCTGTGTCCTTTGGCCATCCACGACCTCACGTACGGGACTGGATTGAATTTAGCGAGGGGGGGTCCAACAAGATTTAGGAAGAGTAAAGATGATATGGTGGATGTGAGCAGTGAGGCACGGTTGGCAGTGCAAATCAAGTTCATTTGAGAAAATCCGCGCTCACATTCAGCACTTGCAATGGGGATGCTGTTGACAGCAACAAGTAACTCCATCAGCTCATCGGGGGTGTCTTTTCCATCTGAGTCTCTGTACTTTCTGTAGGCCCGTATGACTGCGCGCGGGTTGTTAATGTTGAAGCGCTGACACAGTGACTCAACCTCAGTCTCTCCATACAGCGCACCTGCGTCCTCGGGCCAGTACTGTGCGTAAAGCACCTTCAACTCCTCAATGAACTTGTTATATCCAGTTTTATCTGGCATCCGGCCTCCTTGAGATAACATGCGATTCTCCAAGTTCTTGGCCACAGTTAGGAAAAACTGCTTGGGGTCGAGTGTTTTCTCGCTTGATTTTCCTCCATTCAGCGTGATGCCATGGAAAGAGTTTTCCCCAATTCCCCTTTGGCTCAGTTCAGTGTAGCGCCCTGGCCGATCCGACATGGCCTCAAGTACCCTGATTTCCCGACAAATTGTCTTGTGTGCTGAAATGATGGTAATGTCTCGTTTTTGAAGCTCGACTGAGAGCTCGGATAATTCTTGCAATGCATCGCACATTATGCCTAAGTTGTTAACAAACGCATGCGATGATATGCGCATAGCTGTTACGAGAACACTCTGCCAGCAGGTGGCGCTACAGGCTGTAGTATTACAGGAAATTGAGAATGTTAGTTACCAGCGGGAGTCAGACATGTGTTGACTGTTTTCTGGTTGTGGGCTACAATAAAGCTAGGCCAATGAATACGCTAAGCCTCCTCATTTCACAATACAAAACATGGTGTCAGAAGTCCGAACCTGAAGGAAGATTCGTGGCGTGAGTGGAAGAGTCTATGAGTGGATTTAGCGGGCACAGCCGCAAGCAAAACCCGAGCCGCACGGACAGCTAAACAACAGACTATCAACATGGCATACAACATTCCGGCACCGGAGCCAATGGATATGAAAGGTGATGTCTACAACAACTGGACTTTTTTCCGTGCACAATGGGAAAATTACGAGATCGCGACAGGACTAGACAAAAAGGACAAGAAAATAAGAGTGGCAACGCTACTCACGATCATGGGTAAGGAATGTCACCAGCTTCAAAGACACCTACATATGGAAAACGCTGCAGATAGGGAGGATCCGACGAAGATATTAGACGCACTGGAGAAACATTTTGAACCAAACAGGAATGTGATATATGAAAGATTTATATTTAATGACTGTAAACAAAGCCAATGTGAAACAACGGAGCAATATGTGGCCAAGCTGAGAAAGCTAGCAGACACATGTGACTTTGGCATGCTAAAAGAAGATCTCATTAGGGACAGGCTCGTCATTGGCACGAAGGATTCAAGCGCACAGGCACGCATGCTTAGAGAACCCGATCTCACCCTGACGAAAGCTGTTAACATGTGTCGCTCCAGTGAACAAACATTAATTCAAATTAAGAAAATAGGAGGGGAACAAGAGTCAATACATTACGCGTCCCAGACGCAGAAGTCAGGGTCAAACCACAGATATGGATCCCGTGAAGGTCAGTCAGAACCACGCACCCAGAAAGGACCCAATCAACACAATGTAACCAGTAACAACAAACAGAGGCAAGATAAAGAATCAGTCTGTCAATACTGTGGATCGGTGCACGCAAGAGCCAAATGCCCTGCATATGGAGTCACATGCAAAGCATGTGGGAAAAGAAATCATTTCGCCCGTGTGTGTAGGAGTGCACAAAACAAGCCTCAGATAAATCTAATAGAGGACAACAGCCAATCAGAAGAGTCGGACACGATGTGGTATGTCTCTCAAGTGAACTGTCTAGATGATGTGCCAAACAAATGGTTTGTGAATCTCAAGCTAGCCTCACACAATGAAGAATCACTGGCTTATGATCGAGGGCAGACCATAAAATGTCAACTGGACACGGGATCTACGGTCAATGTTATGGGCTTTGTTGACCTACAACGTGTACTACAAGACGGAGACCCAACTCTGTTACCCAGTAAAGCGATGCTCAAATTGTACGATGGCACACTAATACTGTCGTGATAAAAAAGCTCGTCCTTTGGGCCGTGAACTTGTCCGACATTTACTTCAAAGACTCCAATTAAACGCTGACCAAAGATGGATCCGACATAGAGTTGTCTTTTATTTACTCTTGAACAGAAGTAAAGTAAAAGCATACACCCCGAGTCACTTACAAAATACAAAGTACAGGAAAAAGAGTTTCGACAGGAACAAACCAAACGAAGTGACTCCCTTCATATCATCAAAGTGTGGTTTATATACTGGTGGGCATGTGCTGATCTCAGTATTTCTCACTCCCACCTGTTGAGGTCTGATCTGCTGACTGTGCACTTTATTCTGTGACCTTGGTTTCACCCTGATACTTTTCTCCGGATGTGTCCCACTTTACTAGCCTTATTTGGACTGTTACCATAGACTTCCATGCACTAAGCGCACCTTCTCGATCCTTGCCTGGTGGCCATTCTATGTAAGTGCGCCGGAAGCCAAAACTACTAGCTCAGCAGAAAGTATTATAAGGGTCATATATAGTTCACATCCATCCCCGTTCACCACTAACACCTTGCACTCCACATCCATCCCCGTTCACCACTAACACCTTGCACTCCACATCCATCCCCGTTCACCACCAAGCCTTGCACTCCCTCAGATCCTGTAGAAGTGCACATAGGTGGTGCTAAGGAGCATGTTGTAATTTTGGAGATCAAAATGGCTGCCAGTAGTGATAATGCAATGTTGAAATGAAGCAATGTAAGAACACAAAATAACTATACTTTAACTGTTCAAACCCACACAAAATGACATTAAATGTAATGTAGTCATTATTGAAATAATAATACAGTTCATACGTGATCTTTAAAGGTGGCATAACACTCTGTTCACTGGTCCTTTTGTGATCAAACTTTTATGTCATTTCCCATAGAAAAATGCCACCACAATACGACCCAGAGGAGAATATGATCTCTCTGCAGAACATAATGGCAGAACACACGTCCTCAAGTTTCAAATATTGGAAACATCACAGGTACCCCTACTCTCAGCTGACACCTGCCAGAGGCTAGACCTAATCCACATAGACCCCGAGCATGTCATACACAGTGTCAACACCCAAAAGCCCCCAGACACAGTTGCATCCAAAACGGCAGAAAAAATCATCTCAGCATATGAGGATGTTTTTGACGGACTGGGATGCCTCAAAGGAGAATTACACCTGGAGATAGATCCCAATGTGAGGCCCATACAGCAGCTGCCACGGAGGACACCAATCCCAATAAAAGACAAGGTAATCACAGCCTTAAAGGAAATGGAACAGAAAGGGATCATAGCCAAGGTAACAGAGCCGACGCCCTGGATCAGCAACATGGTGGTGACGGAAAAGAAGGACAAGCTCCGTATATGTCTGGACCCGGGTCCACTAAACAAGGCCCTACTGAGATCACACTACCAGATGCCCACAATAGAAGAAATACTACCAGACTTAGCAAAAGCCAAGGTGTTCTCAGTATTAGATGCAAAAGATGGATATTGGCAAGTGCGACTGGATCAAGCAAGCAGCTATTTGACCACATTCTGGACCCCTGAAGGACGATACAGATGGGTTAGAATGCCATTCGGCATAAAACCAGCGGCAGAGGAATATCAGAGGCGACAACACGAGGCACTTCAGGGACTGAAAGGTGTGAGCGTGATAGCAGATGACATCTTGGTATATGGATGTGGAGATACCAACGACGAAGCCATGGCTGACCATGACAGCAATCTTGCAGCTCTGTTGCAAAGAGCCAGAGAAGTCAACTTGAAGCTCAACAAAAAAAAACTGAAGCTCAAACTGCCCAGTGTCACATACATGGGTCATCGCCTCACATCAGAAGGCCTGTGTCCAGATCCTGACAAGATTACAGCCATACAGAACATGCAGACACCGACAGATGTTAAGTCTCTTCAGAGACTGTTAGGATTTGTGAACTATTTATCAAAGTTCCTCCCTAGCCTATCAGATGTGTGTGAGCCTCTCAGACGTCTGACTGATAAAGACATGGACTGGAAATGGCTGCCGGCACACGACGCAGCGCTGGAGACCATTAAACGCCTAACCACACACCACCCAGTCCTAAAATACTACAATCTCCATGAAGAAGTCACTCTGCAAGGTGATGCTAGTGAGACAGGCCTAGGGGTGGTCCTTCTACAGAATGGACAACCAGTGGCGTACGCATCTAGAACACTAACGGACACAGAACAAAGGTACGCCCAAATTGAAAAAGAATGCCTAGCCATTGTTTTTGCATGTGATAAATTTGACCAATATTTACATGGCAGAGAATATGTGACTGTACATACAGACCATAAGCCACTGGAAACTATCTTTAAAAAATCTTTGTTCTCAGCACCAAAGAGGCTACAGCGGATGATGCTCAGGCTACAAAGATACCAGCTGCGAGTGATCTACAAGCCGGGCAAGGACCTACACATTGCAGACTTCCTGTCCAGAGCACCTCTAGCAAGTACTGAACACGCCCAAATGCAAACCCCAGCCACAGTCTATGCCATAGGTCTCACCCAGCCAGACCTGGAACAAGTGAGTCATGCCCATCACATAAACTTCACCACACAGACGCTAGAGACTGTCAGAACGCACACGACACAGGACCCAGTACTTCAGACGCTTCAGGCGAACATCAAGAGAGGCTGGCCTGAGAATAAGAAAGATATAGGACATGCACTACAACCTTTCTGGACATACAAAGAAGAACTCATGATAGATAACGGTCTCATTTTCAAAGGGAACAGGGTACTCATACCTGCAACGCTACGCTCTGAGTTCTTGACGAAAATTCACACTGGACATTCAGGAGTAGAGGCCAGCCTCCGGAAAACTCACGAGACTGTATTCTGGCCGGGCATGACAAAAGATATAAAGGACTTCATCAACGGCTGTTCCACCTGTAACACAGTTCAGCGACGACAACAGAAAGAAACACTCATGCCACATCAAATTCCTCGTATCCCATGGTCTAAAGTGGGAATGGATTTGTTCTCTCTACACAGGAACACATACCTCATCATGGTTGATTATTATTCTGACTATTGGGAGCTAGAAGAACTGAAAGACTACACCGCACCCACCATTATGGACTGTTGCAAGAGACAGTTCAGTAGACATGGAACTCCGCACATTGTCTTCACTGACAATGGCCCACCATTTTCAGGAATGGACTTTCAGCTATTTGCCAAGGACTGGGACTTTAAACATGACACGTCATCCCCCTACCACAGCCAGAGCAATGGTAAAATTGAATCAGCTGTCAAAATCGCCAAAACTCTGCTAAAAAAGGCTTCGCTGGAGGGAAGTGACCCATGGAAAGCTGTTCTAGCATGGAGGAACACTCCAACAGAAGGACTTGATAGCTCCCCAGTGCAAAGGCTCATGTCCCGACGAACGCGCACACTACTGCCCATCAGAGACACACAACTAATACCCAAAGTGATACAAGATGTCACTGAGAGAAAACGGGCAAGAGGGCAGGAAATAAAACAACACTATGATGCTCGGGCAAAGGACATGCCTACTCTCATCCAAGGACAGACGGTGAGAGTCCTACTTCATCCCAAGGACCAAGACACACGATGGTCCCTGGGAATGTGCATCGACCAACTTGGTGATCGTTCCTATGTAATTCTGGTTAATGGAAAGACATATCGTAGGAACCGAAGGGACATTCGTCCAGTGCCAGAAAAGCTTGACATATCTCCAACAGAACACGACACAATGGACAGTGACTGGTATCCAGAACCTGCCGCTGAAACAGAGCAACCAATCACTGAAGAGGCGGCGGCACCTGAAAGTTCACAGGGCACAGGAGGACTGCACACTAGGACCAGATCAAATATACAGAAACCGTCAAGATACAAAGACTACGTGCCCTGAGGACTACAGTATGTGTTTGGGCACTGAGAGAGGAAAGTTGAATGTTGAAAAGCAGTTCAGTAAATAGACTGTGCCACTATTCTTGTGTGAAAAGTTACACCAATATAAAACACATGACTTGTTATATTAGGAATGTGGGTAACCCTTTAATTTCCAGGCCGTTAATTACGTCATAATGTCAAGAAATTACCAAGAAATAATAATTAATTGCATAGTAATGTCAAGAAATAGCCTAGAAATAACGGTCAATTTCATAGTAATGTTGAGAAATATAGCCAGGAAATAACTTTTAATTGTGTAGAAATAGCCCAGTAATAATGGTCAATTGTGTAGTAATGTTTAGAAATATAGCCCAGAAATTGCATGGTAATGTCAAGAAATATAGCAAAGAAATGGCAGTCTAGTAAAATAGACAAGTTGTAGTAGTAGAATTGCTGTGAATTACTGCTAAGTATTGGGTAATTACAGAGTAAATAGCCTGTCGTTTCCATGATATAGGCAAGTACTTTCAGTGTGATTAACCTGATGTAATTGTAATTTCCACAGTTTTACCTTAAGGTTAGCTGCAATATCTGTTTCCCAAAAGCAAATGGTAGATGTGGCAACTGCTGGAAATGTCACCGTAGTTAACCCATAATTACCTTTCTGCTGCCTGCAAAGTGTAGTGGACTTTGTTCCTTAGAAACATATGTGTAGTTTCAGCATAACTAACATGGTTATGAGAACTTCCACTGTAATAGTCTTGCCCAGTGGAAATGTCACCGTAGTTAACCCATAATTACCTTTCCACCGCCTGCAAAGTGTAGTGGACTTTGTTCCTTAGAAACGTATAGGTAGTTTCAGCATAACTAACATGGTTATGAGAACTTCCACTGTAATAGTCTTGCCCATAACCCATTTGGATGAAAGATGGTAGATGTGGCAACTGCTGGAAATGTCACCGTAGTTAACCCATAATTACCGTTCTGCTGCCTGCAAAGTGTAGTGAGCTTTGTTCCTTAGAAACGTATGGGTAGTTTCAACATAACTAACACGGTAATAAGATCTTACACTGTAATAGTCTTTCCCAGTAACCCATTTCAAATGTGTAAATATTTTCCAACAAAGATAAGCTACGTACCATGAAATGTCACACTTTTTAGGAACATAGAAGCCATTTCCAAATGATGGAGGAGATAATTACCTTCACATTTTATATCAAGTGTACAATATTCCTGCTATAACCTATCCACCTTTTTCTGAACTTCACAGAAGAAAGGCAAAGTAGATTAGACTACATGAATGGGATGTTGTCCTGTTAAATCTCAAAACTCATATTCACATACTTAACGATTTCTGATGCGAGAAGGTAGTGCTGCCTCTTTTAAACAGGGACTAAAGATGTATTTGTTTTTACAAGAGGGAGTGACTCTCTGACCATTTGAGACAGTTGCATGTCACAAACAACGCATGATTTCTGTTTCTTTGTACTTTAAGAACAGTTTGTAAATGAGATGTGAGCTTTTTTTTATGTTTTGTGTTGCTGTTGTCCATTGTATGAATGATGATGATCTATGTTGAATGTTCTGTGTTAAATTCTGAAACAGAAATGTTTGTAAGATGTTTTGACCCCAGGAAGAATAGCTGCTGTCTTGTACAGCAGCTAATGGGGATCTAATAAAACAAACAAACAAACAAACAAACAAACATGTTCCCATGAAGAAAATACAATGAAACTGTTTTCAGTTGTTTTTAATAATTTCCCTGCTTATGTTAGCGTATTGGAACATTCCCAGTAGAGTTATTCCGTTTCCGATAGCAGTATTGGAAATGCCTCCGATACCACCGAAAATGTTGGCATCGGTATCAGCAGTCGGCTACTGAGTCCAGGTGTAGCCGGGACGGTCTGCAGGCTCCCACTACTGCGTTGTGTTCTGTGCACAATAACACGGGACGCAGGGCTGGGTTCACACTCAGGTTTATTCCTGTATGATGGCGACATAAAACAAAAAGGATGTGAATTAAATGGTCATCTTCTCCGTAAAAGTCCTCTCTCAGTCAGGAACAGCACAGACTGACAAATGCAGCACTATTTCTCCCAAAAAACTATCACATCTCTTCACATGGTAAAACACACAAGTAAACATCTCTAACATAACAATGGAGGCTGAGCAACCACACACATACCTGTATGATGGCGACATAAAACAAAATGGATGTGAATGAAATGGTCATCTTCTCCATAAAAGTCCTACCACACAAAAAATAATTTAATTTAACATGTAGGCTAGTACATGGAGGACGCATTGGCACATGCACACCACACACACACACACACGCACGCACACACACACACACAGGAAAAAATCGCGGCAAAATAACTGTCTCTCTCTTGCTCAAAACAGCTCTTAAAACACACTACACGACAGAAAACACCTTTCCAAACAGTTTTAGATTAACATTTGTTCATTAAATTGGCAATAAACTCAACAAATATAACTTTTCGGTCCCGGAGCCTCAACAACATACCTCTCTCAGTCAGGAACAGCGCAGACTGACGAGAGAGAGAAGGGAGCGACGTGCGTCATATCCGCAGACTTTCAAAATAAAAGATCGGTTTTGTAAAAATGAAAGAAATACAAAAATAAATCCACAATATATATATTATTATTCTATTCTAGCTGCATGTTGTATTTATAACCCACAGATAAACACACGTGGTATCGGATCGGTGCCTGTGTAACAGATAGAATAAGGAAACAACACATTTTATTGTTATTAATTTCACCAAAATCCATCAGAGGATGTGTTTTAGGTTCTTTTTTACGTTAAATATGGATTATTGTTAATATAATTCAATTTTTGTGGTTTTGTTTTTGTATTTCTTTTATCTTTACAAAACCGATCTTTTATTTTGAAAGTCTGCGGATATGACGCGACGTGCGTCATATCCGCAGACTTTCAAAATAAAAGATCGGTTTTGTAAAAATGAAAGAAATACAAAAATAAATCCACAATATATATATTATTATTCTATTCTAGCTGCATGTTGTATTTATAACCCACAGATAAACACACGTGGTATCGGATCGGTGCCTGTGTAACAGATAGAAAAAGGAAACAACACATTTTATTGTTATTAATTTCACCAAAATCCATCAGATGATGTGTTTTAGGTTCTTTTTTACGTTAAATATGGATTATTGTTAATATAATTCAATTTTTGTGGTTTTATTTTTGTATTTCTTTTATCTTTACAAAACCGATCTTTTATTTTGAAAGTCTGCGGATATGACGTACGTCGCTCCCTTCTCTCTCGTCAGTCTGCGCTGTTCCTGACTGAGAGAGGTATGTTGTTGAGGCTCCGGGACCGAAAAGTTATATTTGTTGAGTTTTATTGCCAATTTAATGAACAAATGTTAATCTAAAACTGTTTGGAATGGTGTTTTCTGTCGTGTAGTGTGTTTTAAGAGCTGTTTTGAGCAAGAGAGAGACAGTTATTTTGCCGCGATTTTTTCCTGTGTGTGTGCGTGAGTGTGTGTGTGCGTGTGTGTGTGCGCGTGTGTGTGTGCGCGCGTGTGTGTGTGGTGTGCATGTGCCAATGCGTCCTCCATGTACTAGCCTACATGTTAAATTAAATTATTTTTTGTGTGGTAGGACTTTTATGGAGAAGATGACCATTTCATTCACATCCATTTTGTTTTATGTCGCCATCATACAGGTATGTGTGTGGTTGCTCAGCCTCCATTGTTATGTTAGAGATGTTTACTTGTGTGTTTTACCATGTGAAGAGATGTGATAGTTTTTTGGGAGAAATAGTGCTGCATTTGTCAGTCTGTGCTGTTCCTGACTGAGAGAGGACTTTTACGGTGAAGATGACCATTTAATTCACATCCTTTTTGTTTTATGTCGCCATCATACAGGAATAAACCTGAGTGTGAACCCAGCCCTGCGTCCCGTGTTATTGTGCACAGAACACAACGCAGTAGTGGGAGCCTGCAGACCGTCCCGGCTACACCTGGACTCAGTAGCCGACTGCTGATACCGATGCCAACATTTTCGGTGGTATCGGAGGCATTTCCAATACTGCTATCGGAAACGGAATAACTCTACTGGGAATGTTCCAATACGCTAACATAAGCAGGGAAATTATTAAAAACAACTGAAAACAGTTTAGGGCTGCCCCCAAATAGTCGACCAAGCACTGGTCGACCAAAAAATCATTAGCCGACCAAAATTTCATTGGTCGATTGGTCGCAGGAAAGAAAAAAAAAACATTTGGAGCCGTGTCTTTTCAAAATTAAGTGAAAATCTAAATCTATGTGACTGGCGGCTGGCCTAAAAGGCTGGAGGGCTTTTAATTTGAAGGGCCAGATATAGGAAGTCGTGACACTCGCTCACTGTCAGTGGTTTTTTTTTTCAACACGGCAGGTTCCTTCGACATCGCGGTTAGACAGTTAACAATTAATAGCCAATCATGTCGGGAAAGACGTCTAAAATATGGGATCACTTCGAAAAGAACAAGGATGACCCCAAGAAGGTCACATGCAAACTTTGCAAGAAAAACTTTGCCTATCACTCGTCCACGACGAACATGACCTACCACCTGAAACATGTAAGTAGCCTAAGGCTAGCCTAGCTACCTGTCCATGGCGGCCGAAGTTTGAAAGCAGATAAATAAATAAAAATAAAAATTATTACTGTTATACGGAAGCTAAATTATCCAGCTCACCGTGTTTTATCTCTCTACAGGCGCATCCACTTTACTGCGGAAAAGACACCGCGCCATCCACCTCCACGGCATCCTCCACTGCATCCATGACGCAGCAAAAGCTAATTCTGAAACCCCCTCTTTCCGACAAAAGGAAAAGAGACATCACTGAGAAAATAGCCGACTTTATTGCATTGGACATGCGACCTGTTAACATTATCAGTGGTGAAGGATTCAAACAACTGGTTGAATTCCTGGAGCCAGGATACAGTCTCCCTAAACGGGACACTGTAATGCACGCGATAACAAGCAAATACAACACTACAAGAGAAACACTTCTGGACAAGATTAAAAGCTGTACAGCACTCAGCCTCACAACGGATATATGGACATCTAACCAGATGGACAGTTACATGACAGTCACAGCACATTTCATTTCCGATGACTGGCGACTGCACTCATTCGTGCTGGAAACAAAAGTGTTGGAGGTGAGCCACACAGCTGCTAACATAGCAGAGCGACTCAGTGACGTAATGGCGGACTTTAACATCCCTGCAGAAAAAAGGGCCGCTATCGTACACGACAATGCCGCGAACATGGTGTTGTGCGCGGATCAGCTGTCTTATAACCCGTCCTGGGGTAATGTCCAGGGAGTTCGTTGTGCAGGGCACACTTTGCAGCTGTGCATCAATGCGGCTCTTAAAAAAGACCCGATCTGCCGAGTCACTGCAGCTGCCAGACGTCTCGTTGGACATTTTAAAAAAAGTGCCAAGGCTACAGCAGCTCTGACCGACAAACAAAAACAACAGCAAGTTGTGGAACATAAACTCATTCAGGACGTCTCCACGCGATGGAACTCAACTCACTACATGCTGGAGCGTCTCCTAGAACAGAGGTGGCCGGTCACAGCTGTGCTTTCCGACCCTGTTACCACCAACAGATCTGACCGCGATCTCGATCTCACCACAGCCCATTGGAGGATAGCGGAGGACATCGTCTCGGTGCTGAAGCCGATGGTCACACTCACCGAGTTGCTTTCGCAGGATGTTAATGCATCTCTCTCTGCCACGCTGCCCATGCTCATAAACATGAAAAGACGCCACCTGTTGCTGCGCGATGATGACAGCGCGGCTGTGACCGCAATGAAGAAAACGCTCACTGAAGAAATTGACAAGAGATGGGAGCTCAAAGGGAATTTCGAGACCAGCATATACATCCAAGCTTCTGTCTTGGATCCACGATTTAAAAGCCTGTCATTCCTCGAGGTGGAGAAACGGGACGAGGCATACACAACGGTGTTGGACTTGGCTGAGAGTTTAGCTCCAGCAGAAGAACCTGCTCAGGGAGAGCACAGTGGGCATGACAGCGAACCCGGCCCTGCACCAAAAAAGAAGAGGGAAAAGCAGGAGGAAATATCCATGTTGATGGCTACAGATGAAGGGCAGCCGACAGAAGAGCAGAACAGTGAGATGAAACGATACTTGGAGGACAAAACAAAAGTTGAATCAGGACCGCTCCCATGGTGGCAAAAAAACGAGGACCGCTACCCGAAGCTGGCCAGAGCAGCTAAGCGTGTCCACTCCATCCCATCCACGTCCACACCATCGGAGCGCATCTTCTCCAAGGCCGGCTTCATTGTGAGCAAGACGCGGAGCTCACTTCTCCCCGACAATGTGGACAAACTTGTGTTCCTTTCTCATAATATGAGGAAACTGAGAGCCGAGGGGATATAACTGTGAGTTAATTGCTTGTGCAAAACGAAATGTGTGATTTACTTTCATTTGTGCTGGCTACTGACTTAAGGGAAATGTAGAAAGTTGTTTGGGCTACTTTTCCGTTTATTTGCACTGTTTCAGTTTGCTTAATACATATTTAGTCCGTTTATTCACGATTTTTGCCTATTTTATATTCATTGAGTTTTTATTTCATGTAAGCTTAGGCTATACCTCACCGTTGGTCTGTGTATTTGCACTAATTAGTGTGACTGCTGAGCAGTCACACTATTGTTCTTCTGTTTGGCCATTTTCTTCCGCCTTTTTACGGTCTTCTTCTAGTCCTTCATACTTTGTGCTATTTCAACAATTCATATATCAAAACGTGCAGCTTTTTCTGGACTTTATTGGCATTACTTTTCTCTTTTTAACTCTTTATACTTTTTAAAATATTTAACTTTTTCTGATTTTTTTCAGCTTTATAATGGGTGTGTATTGCGTCTAACGAGCAGAGCCAGAGTGGTGTCAGAGTGGATAGAGGCAAAAAAACATTCTAGAGTTTTTCTGGCTAAACTGTCAGCACGGCCACAAATTAAACTCTAGACAAATTATTTTCTCCAGTTTTCTCCAGAGGCAGAGTGGAAGTCTAATGACCATGAGGTTCTGGGTTCGATTCCGACCTTGGTAAAAAATTTGTATGGTGATCACTGCTTGCACTATTTGCTAATTCTGCAACAGCGTTCAGTTGCTATCAGCAGTCACACCATTTCCATTCTTGGAAATGCTTTTTCTAGTTATCCTAAGTGTTTCAGTTTTGCCGAATGGTTATTTATTCATTTTTATTTGAATTCTTATTAGTGTGAATGCTGAAAGCATTCACACTATTGTTCTTCTGTTCGGCCATTTTCTTCCGCCTTTTTACGGTCTTCTTCTAGTCCTTCATACTTTGTGCTATTTCAACAATTCATATATCAAAACGTGCAGCTTTTTTTGAACTTAATCGGCATTACTTTTCTCTTTTTAACTATTTATACTTTTTAAAATATTTAACTTTTTCTGCAAATTAAACTCTAGACAAATTATTTTCTCCAGTTTTGTAGCCACACTTGTCTTCTGGCTAAAACTCTGGTCAAAAATGCAAAGAGACTTAGATAATAATTTAAAATATTTTTTAAATGCAGCCAGGGAGCTCTCTGCTCTCGTTCAGCCCAATGCATTTTTTTCACAGCAGCAGGAGAAGGAGCTCAACTTTGTAACTTCTTCACAACTCTGTCTGTAGTCCAGTTGGTAAGGTGGCCGCTTGCCAACCCCAAGGTCACTAGTTCGAATCCAGGCTGAGCAATCTTGTTATGTGATGTTGAATTCTGCTCCCCTCCCCCACCCTCAATTGGTTACAGGTGTTCGTTAAGTGACGCATTAATTGCTTCTGCCACCGTTTGCAGCACATCATCAGATTGAAATGGCAACATGCTTATGTCTGTGCTCTCTGTGGCGAAGTGGCAGAGTAAAGGTTTATTGATCATGAGGTCATGGGTTCGATTCCTGCCTCATTCATGTCGTACTTTCTGCTAGAGACTTCATTCAAATTCTGATTTGTAGACAAACTTCTAATGGCTCATTTATGATGCTTTTTTAAGCATCATTGAAAAATCTCACATTCATCGAAGTCTCAACCTCTACTTCATTGGAAGTGTTGGAATGGCCTAGAGGATAAGGTTCCTGCCATCCAACCATGAGGTCACAGGTTCAAATCCCACCTGTGCAGTCTTGTTAGTGTGTCAGCCACGTTGAACTTTAACCAATACCACTTGGTCTGGTCACATGATCAAACTTGATAATGCATATACGCCCCCACCTATTCTCTTTACCTCTTTCAATCTTGGTTTGTGTTAACATGTTTCTTGTTACCACTGCACTAAGATTGATTTGCACTGGAACTACAGCTTTGGGCTCGTTAACTTCAGAGTGAGACAGAGTGCAGTTCATCAACAGACAACAGTCTCTGCAACTGTGTGTACACTGTGGCCTAGAGGCAGAGTGAAAGTCTACTGACCATGAGGTTGTGGGTTCGATTCCTACCTCGGTCAAACATTTGTATGGTGATCAGTCACTGCTTGCACTATTTGCTAATTCTGCAACAGCGTTCAGCTGCTTTCAGCATTCACACCATTTCCATTCTTGGAAATGCTTTTTCTAGTTATATTTATCTTTCGAATCTGACAGCCTATATATTTTTTTCGTTATCTACATTTTCAAAAGAAACGAAAATATTGTTTAATTTAGTTTTCAAGGCTGTATTATTTGTTTGTTACAATTATGTTGTTACATCAACGATGTGCGTGTGTGTGTGACGTGTTTAAATAAATATTCAGAATGTTCCGACAGTCCCCTTGCTGATTTTTTCTGACACATTAATAATTAGAATCTGAAATAATCTGCCAGTGTCATTAACAGGCGGCAGACTGAAAGCGCGCAGCTGTGCGCACTTGTAAAATTAATGGTTAATTATTTATTCAGTGGCTCAGGCTAATTTGGGGAGAAAAAGAAAAAAAAAAAATATATATATATATATATATATATATATATATATATATTCTGCCCTCGCTATATGTCAGCTACAGCTAGACAGATAGTTAACAATAATGGAGTCACTCTGGAAGTCTTGTTGAGGATGGTTTGGTCTTTTGTCGTTCTTTTTCCTCAGTTTTATTTCACAGAATTCTTCTCATACTTTTTGTAAGACTGTAAACAAACAGAAAAATAAACATTACAAAATGTAACGTCTGTTGTCTTTATAGACAATAAAATATGAACATACATTCACAAAATCAACAGATGTAAATAAATCTGTGTAGCGCCACGGCCCTCTGCTGGGCAAATTCGATACTACATCGGCAGAACGAAACACATTCACCGCGAGTCAAACTCGTACAAATTGATACAGTAACAAACGTAATTCACTGTATTAATTAAAGTAAACAGACACACTACACAATAACTATGATGTGTTTGTGTAATTACTCACAGACAAAGATTTTACCAGCGCTGTTTGAAGCAGCCAGCCTTGTGTTGATTTCCTTGTTGTTGCTTGAGTCGGTCCGTCCCTAAAACGGGTCCGACTAGGAACTAAACTCAAAACGCCGAAGGGCGGAACACTCCTCGCCTGGTATATTATTATACCACTATAAACATCTTAATTACTCAAATGTTAATCAACCAAATGATTAGATCAAACAAATATACAATCAATCACCATTTATGAACACTACTGTTACTTATCAGAATGTCCATCACTTTATGAGTCTTTAGACATAAGAAAAACAAGTTCTGAGATGGGCCTGATGTAGGTTTTTGTTGCCCCTTGTCTCACAACTTTAACTTCAACCTTGCGGACTTTGTTGTCTTTGCTAGGCAATGTCTTTACCACAAGTCCAATTGGCCAGTCGTTCCGTTGAGCCTGACTGTCTTTCATCAGAACTACATCATCCACTTGAATGCTTGGCTTGTCATCAGTCCACTTGTGACGTTTCTGGAGAGTCACCAGATATTCCTGCCTCCATCGCTTCCAGAAGCTCTCTGCCAGACACTGCACCTGTTTCCACTGATTTTTGTGTAGATCCTTTTGATCAAAGTCACCTGGAGGAGCTGTCACTGGAGTCATCTTTTGAGTGAGAATCATTGCAGGTGTCAATATAGTAGGATTGTCGGGATCAGTTGACACTGGAGTCAACGGCCTGGCATTTAGAATGGCCATGACTTCTGCCATCAGTGTTGTCAACACTTCGTGTGTGAGGTGTTTGGTGTCCGACCTCAGCAACATCCCCTCCAGAATCCGACGTGCAACTCCTATCAGTCTTTCCCAACAACCTCCCATATGGGATGAATGGGGAGAGTTGAAAGTCCACGTGCAGCCCTGTTTGTCAAGGTAACTTGTCAGCTCTGGATCACTGGTGTTGATTTTTAATTCTCTGCACGCTCCAATAAAGTTTGTGCCTCTGTCAGAGCGAAGCTGTTTTGATGGTCCACGAATTGCAAAGAATCGTCTTAAAGCATTTATAAAACTTGAAGTGGACATGGACTCTAACACTTCGATGTGTGTCGCTCTCGTGCTCATGCATGTGAATAACACTGCCCATCGCTTACTTTCAGCGCTGCCTCCACGAGTGCGGCGAGTGACAATGCTCCACGGCCCGAAGACGTCCAGTCCGACGTGGGTAAAAGGTGGCTCTGAGGTGAGCCTGTCAGCTGGTAACGGTGCCATTTTCTGCTCCATTAACCTCCCTCTCAGTTTTTTGCAGGTCACACAGTTATGGAGGACACTTGACACCAGCCGTTTGCCTCCCACTATCCACACTCCTGCTGACCGGATGGCACCTTCAGTAAGGTGACGACCCTGGTGGAAGATGTCTTCATGGTAATGTCTCACTATGAGAGTTGTGATGTGATGTGTTTTTGGCAGTATGACGGGATGTCTCTCATCTCTTGGTAAGTCAGCGTTGGTAAGGCGTCCTCCGATCCGAAGGAGTCCATCCTCGTCGATGAAAGGATTTAACTTTCTCAGCGGACTCTTCTTTGAGAGCTGAATCCTGTCTCTCAAACAGTTCTCCATAGGATTCTTGCTGGACACAACGAATGACAACTGTTTTAGCTTGCCACCGTGCATCGACAGCATCTGCTTTGTGAGTCTTTGAGAATGTTCTTGTTACTTGAATAAGTTTTGTGATAGCTTGCAGTAATCTCTTCCAGCTAGAAAATCGTTCAAAGCGTGCTGAGCTGAACTGACCTTCTGTAGCTTTGGTGTAGTTGACAGCAACCTGAGGCCGGACTTCAACATCATGTTCAGGATCCACAAGATCAAAACTGTTGTTGTGTGGAGACTCACTTGTGTTTTTCAGGAATCCAGGTCCTGAGAACCAGTTTGAGGCTCTGAGGATGTCTACAGACTTGGGCCTGGTGGCGTGATCCGCCGGGTTCTGTTCGGTGGCAACATATTGCCACTGTTGAGGCTGACTCGATTTCCTGATGCGATTGACTCGGTTGGCAACATACACATGAAATCTTCTTGAGGTGTTATGGATGTAGCCGAGAACAATCCTGCTATCAGTGAAAAATCTCACGACTTGTATTTCAATGTCCATCTCACTGCAGATCGCGTCTGCCATCTCAGCTGCCAGGACAGCGGCACACAGCTCCAAACGTGGAACTGTGTGGGCTGGATGCGGCACCAACTTCGCTTTTCCCATGATGAATCCTACGTGGCACATGTTTTCATTGTTGGTGACACGTAGGTAGGCTACTGCGGCGATAGCCTGTGTGGAGGCGTCGGAGAATAAACAAAGCTCTCGACTTTGAGATGATGCAAGAGGGATAGGCACATACCTTCTTTTGATGTGTAGCTTTTCTAATTCCAGGAGGGACTCTTTCCACAGCTTCCAGGACACTTGCTTGTCTGATGGGAGAGGATCATCCCAGTCATATTCTTTAGACGACAGTTCTCTGACCAGAGCTTTTCCCTGGACTGTGATGGGAGCCACGAAGCCCAGTGGATCATAGAGACTCTGAACTGTTGATAAGATGCCTCTTTTTGTGAACGGTTTCTCCTCGCGGGATACTTGGAAACTGAAACTGTCACTCTCCAGATTCCATATCAGTCCGAGGCTCCGTTGAAGCGGGAGAGGATCTGCTCCCAAGTTGAGGTCTTTTAAGTCTTTTGCAAGGTCCTCGGGGGAAAATGCTGTCATGACTTTGTTGCTATTGGAAGCGATTTTGTGGAGCTTTAAGTTAGATGCTGCTAACATTTTTTGAGTCCTCTTTAGCAGATCGATAGCTTCCTCCTCTGTCGGAACCGACGCCAATCCGTCGTCCACGTAGAAGTTCCTCATGACGAACTCCTTACTGTCTGTGCCGTATTCATCCTGATGTTCTTGTGCAGCTCTTTTTAGACCATATATGGCAACTGATGGTGAGGGGCTGTTGCCAAATATGTGCACCTTCATTCTGTATTCTGTGATGTTATTGTTGAAGTTGTTATCCTTATACCAAAGGAAACGTAGATAGTCACGATGATCTTCTCGAACAACAAATGCGTAAAACATTTGCTGAATATCAGCGGTGACTGCAATGTTCTCTCTCCTGAAGCGCATTAAGACACCCAGCAGGGCGTTATTTAAGTCTGGCCCGCTGAGCAGCACGTCATTCAGTGATACACCGTCATGTTTGGCACTTGAATCAAAAACCACTCTGATCTGATTGGGTTTTTGAGGATGATAGACTCCGAATAGAGGTACGTACCATCTTTCTTGATGTTCCTCTAATTCTGGTGCCAGCTCTGCTTGGTCATTCTCAAACACTTTTTTCATGAACTCCAGAAAGTGTTCTTTCATGTCTGTGCGTCTGTCTAATGTTCGTTTGAGAGACAAGAGTCGTCGCAGAGCCATGTCTCCGTTGTTTGGAAGACGGCGGCGGGGTTTGCAGAATGGCAGCGGTGCTACCCAGCTGTTCGCTTGATCCATGTAAACCTGTTTGTCCATGATGTCCAAGAATGTTTGATCGTCGACTGACAGAGCTATCTTTTCATCATCAGGGTGGCTGTCGAAGACTGTAGCTCCAAGTTTTTCCGTCTCCTCGCCTTGGAATGTGCAGTCCACAGTACTTGGTTGGTGAGTGTTTTTTGTGTTCAGTGTCTCTTTCACTTGTATTTTGTTAGGACAAGGACTTAACATGGATGTCCGTCCATTAGGCAGTGTGTGTGTCTTGTAGACTCTGACACTGGGTGGTTTGTGAGCTCGGTCCAGGCAGACGTCTCCTACAATAACCCACCCGAGGTCAAGACGTTGGGCGTAGGGGTCGTCATGGTTACCGTTGTGCTGCTGCCTCACTTTATGCACTTGTAAAATGTCTCTTCCTAGCAGGATGTAGATCTGAGCCTTTTCATTGAGAGGTGGTATCTTATCTGTCAAATGTCTCAGATGGGGGAAATAGCGGGCTATTTCAGGTGTGGGGATTTCATCTCTGTCGTCTGGAATCATTTCACACTCAATGAGAGTTGGAAGCTTGACCTTGATCTTTCCATCATAGGATTCCACCACAAAGTCTGTTGCTCTCCTTCCTGCAGTTTCCATAACACCAGAGCACGTCTTTAATGTGTAGGGAGATGCTTTTTCATAGAGGCCAAAGTGGTTGAAGAACTCAGGGCGAGCAAGTGAACGATTGCTCTGATCATCTATTACTGCATATGTCTGAATGACCTTTTCTGGTTGATCTTCAGGGTAGATGTTAACTAAACATATTTTGCAGCAGGATTTGGCGTTGGTGTTTCCCCCACAAACCTCTGTACATTTTGATGTTACTGCAGGGGGAGCTCTTGGGGGACTCTCGTGGGTCTCCTCCTCCTCGCCTTGATCTGCTGGGACTTCTGAGACCCAAGGTGCGCGACCAGGATGTAAAGCTGATGTGTGAGTCTTGCTGCCACATTCTCTGCAGAATATTTCTTTATCACAGTCTTTTGCTCTATGTTTGGTCGAGCTGCAGCACCTGAAGCAGATGTTCTTCTCCTTGAGGTAGGTTTTACGCTCCTCCATGGGCTTGCTGCGGAAGGTGCGGCATTTTATGAGTGCGTGAGGCTTGTTATGCAGAGGGCATAGACGGTCTGGATCTATAGCTCCTTTTTCGACAGAGCCTGCAGGAGCTGCTGTAGCTTCAGAAAGGACACCAGTCTTCCTCACAGACACAGGCACCTTGTTGTTGTATCTTGTGGGTCTCTCTGTCTTGGCGGGACCTGTGTAGTGAGCTTGAGATATCATAAAGCTAGGATCATTTCTAGTTTTAGCTTCAGAACGAATAAACTGTGAGAAGAAGGAGAAGGGTGGATAGGGAACATGGTTGTATTCTTTATACTTTGACCCGTGGGAAATCCACTTTTCTTGAAGACTAAATGGAAGCTTTTCTAATATGGGGTTCACTCCACGTGATGTATCGAGGTATGCTAGTCCAGGGAGGAATCCTCCTTCCTTTGCATATTCAAGTTCAAGCAAGAGATCTCCAAGCTCTCTTAATCTCACATTGTCTCTGTTCGTGATTCTGGGAAACTCCTCGATCCTCTTCAGGAGTGAATGTTCAACTGCCTCAGGGGTTCCATAGGTCTCTTCTAGTCTTTGCCAGACCATGTCTAGCCCTGCAGCTGAGTTGTGGCTGTGTATGGCTCTGATTCTTTTTGCTTGTTCCTTAGATGCTGGCCCGAGCCATTTAATCAGGAGGTCTAACTCTTCTCTTGGAGTTAATGCGAGTTCATCAATGACGCTTTGAAAAGAGGTTTTCCACGCCCAATAGTTCTCTGGGTGTTCATCGAACTCCATTAGACCAGATGTGACTACTTCTCTTCGCATGAGGTATTTTGCAACATCTGGTGTGGGTGCTGTCTGCTTGACGGAGTTGTCAGGATCCCACCTCTGCTGTGCAGGCTGTCTCAGGTAAGTTGAATTTACAGTTGGATCTAAATGTCTCTTTTTCTGCACAGGAGGAACGTTTGCAGGAGTATGTTGTGTGGCGTTCACTGCTGGTTGGATGTTCACATCTTTATGAGCTGTTTGCAGGTGAGTATCTTCATTTTCAATTTTGAGGTTGCTAATTTCTTGTTTAACTTTCTCTACTGCAGGTTGTGAACATGTGTGCATAGACATGTGTCCTGATGAGCCACAGCTGTGTTGCAAAACGTACTCACTTGTCCTTTGTGCAGCGTTGGATGGTGAGAGAGGTAGGTCAATGTCATGACGAGAGTCTATCTCTGCATTGTCCACAGCAGCCACAAACACTGCTTCTTCTGCGGTGGCTGTAGCTGCATCCTTTTCTTTTTGTAGAATGTGCATTTTTGCTTTTAACGTTGCCTGTTCAACCATCATCTCCGCTTCTTTCTTAGCGAATGAAGCCTGCGTGCGAGCAGCTTCGGCTCTGGCTCGAGCCCTCAGTGCAGCAGAGCTTGCTGTTGATGATTTGCTACTTGATTGTGCGATGGATCTAGTCGCCAAGGACTGATGTGTTTCTTCTGAGTTACGCCGTTCATCCATCTTGGTTGCTTGGATGACGTTGGATAAGCAATGATGAAATCAGTGTTGAGCTGCTTCGTGAAGAACTTGGTGTATTACTGTCTTCTTACTATTCTGCCCTCGCTATATGTCAGCTACAGCTAGACAGATAGTTAACAATAATGGAGTCACTCTGGAAGTCTTGTTGAGGATGGTTTGGTCTTTTGTCGTTCTTTTTCCTCAGTTTTATTTCACAGAATTCTTCTCATACTTTTTGTAAGACTGTAAACAAACAGAAAAATAAACATTACAAAATGTAACGTCTGTTGTCTTTATAGACAATAAAATATGAACATACATTCACAAAATCAACAGATGTAAATAAATCTGTGTAGCGCCACGGCCCTCTGCTGGGCAAATTCGATACTACATCGGCAGAACGAAACACATTCACCGCGAGTCAAACTCGTACAAATTGATACAGTAACAAACGTAATTCACTGTATTAATTAAAGTAAACAGACACACTACACAATAACTATGATGTGTTCGTGTAATTACTCACAGACAAAGATTTTACCAGCGCTGTTTGAAGCAGCCAGCCTTGTGTTGATTTCCTTGTTGTTGCTTGAGTCGGTCCGTCCCTAAAACGGGTCCGACTAGGAACTAAACTCAAAACGCCGAAGGGCGGAACAATATATATGCGTCGATTAGTCGACTAATCGCTCTAAATGACGACCAGTGGTCGACCAAGAAAATCCTTGGTCGGGGGCAGCCCTAAAACAGTTTCATTGTATTTTCTTCATGGGAACATGTGAATATGAGTTTTGAGATTTAACAGGACAACATCCCATTCATGTAGTCTAATCTACTTTGCCTTTCTTCTGTGAAGTTCAGAAAAAGGTGGATAGGTTATAGCAGGAATATTGTACACTTGATATAAAATGTGAAGGTAATTATCTCCTCCATCATTTGGAAATGGCTTCTATGTTCCTAAAAAGTGTGACATTTCATGGTACGTAGCTTATCTTTGTTGGAAAATATTTACACATTTGAAATGGGTTACTGGGAAAGACTATTACAGTGTAAGATCTTATTACCGTGTTAGTTATGTTGAAACTACCCATACGTTTCTAAGGAACAAAGCCCACTACAGTTTGCAGGCAGTAGAAAGGTAATTATGGGTTAACTACGGTGACATTTCCAGCAGTTGCCACATCTACCATCTTTCATCCAAATGGGTTATGGGCAAGACTATTACAGTGGAAGTTCTCATAACCATGTTAGTTATGCTGAAACTACACATATGTTTCTAAGGAACAAAGTCCACTACACTTTGCAGGCAGCAGAAAGGTAATTATGGGTTAACTACGGTGACATTTCCAGCAGTTGCCACATCTACCATTTGCTTTTGGGAAACAGATATTGCAGCTAACCTTAAGGTAAAACTGTGGAAATTACAATTACATCAGGTTAATCACATTGAAAGTACTTGCCTATATCATGGAAACGACAGGCTATTTACTCTGTAATTACCCAATACTTAGCAGTAATTCACAGCAATTCTACTACTACAACTTGTCTATTTTACTAGACTGCCATTTCTTTGCTATATTTCTTGACATTACCATGCAATTTCTGGGCTATATTTCTAAACATTACTACACAATTGACCATTATTACTGGGCTATTTCTACACAATTAAAAGTTATTTCCTGGCTATATTTCTCAATATTACTATGAAATTGACCGTTATTTCTAGGCTATTTCTTGACATTACTATGCAATTAATTATTATTTCTTGGTAATTTCTTGACATTATGACGTAATTAACGGCCTGGAAATTAAAGGGTTACCGGAATGTGAGTTTCAGATTACAGTTTCATATTAACCAGGTGTGTTCTAGTAATAACCTGTGATGCATTTCTAATTTGGTTAGACATCTTCATTTGTTATGTAAAGAGAGATGTTACGAGAACACTCTGCCAGCAGGTGGCGCTACAGGCTGTAGTATTACAGGAAATTGAGAATGTTAGTTACCAGCGGGAGTCAGACATGTGTTGACTGTTTTCTGGTTGTGGGCTACAATAAAGCTAGGCCAATGAATACGCTAAGCCTCCTCATTTCACAATACAAAACAATAGCAAGCCCACTGTATGTTTGCTTTGTGACACTATCACGGGAGGGATCTTCTGATGCAGTTTTGAAATGCTTGTAAAGTGCTGGATAATTCTTCCACACTGCTTCAACGGTTCTAAAACTCGATGCCACGCATCTAGTGTCTAAAATACGACCTATTTTGCATAGCTGGACATCCAGGCTCTCAGCAGACTCTCTCAGCTCCATTCGGTTTTTGTTAGATGTGCTATACACTGCGTATAACTTGTCCATCAATATTTTAAAGTGATTTATGGCGCCCATCTCTTTCACTACGTCTGCGACTGCAAGTTCAAGCCTGTGGGCTGAGCAGTGCCACACAGTAATGTTAGGGAAAATGGCCTGGAGCCGACTCGCCACTCCGCTTTTACGCCCTAACATAACAGAAGCACCATCACAAGTTACTCCAATGAGGGTTTTAGAGAGAAAATCCTGTGTCAAATGCAGGCGCTCCAGCGCAGACAACAGTTTGTGGACAATACCATGAGCAGTTAGATCATCTAGCTCTACGAGTTCAGTAAAAATGTTTGTAGGCTTGTCCATATCAGGCAACTGAGCCCTAAGGTATATTATTAAGCAGCTCTTTTTGCTTAAACTGGTTGACTCATCCAGCATTAAACTGAGTTTGGGGGTGCACTGTACTATTTTTTCAAACAGTTTTCTTTTCATTTCTTGAGAAATATGTTTCTGTATGTTTACACACGCAACATTGGAATGTAAAATCCTCCCCATATCGAGTCCATTTAATTCTTGGCAATCAATCTCATGTTCGAACCCATATGCGGGACGGTGGCGTTTAGCCTCCTTGTACACCGTGCGAAATACGCGAGCTGTAGTGGTTATCTGTTCAGACTGACTATTAATTATAGACTGTCCTAAAGTGTCCACTTTTGCCTTTTCAAGAATGCTTGCTGCTGCTAGGTGAGCCTTGGTACGGGCATGTTCAAATACTTTTTTTCTGATTGCGCGTTGCTGTTTTTTAATATCTGGAGCAGATGAGGTTACTGTGCATAAAACCCACTCTTTTGCGAGTTTCATCCCCCCCGTCTTCTCTGCCCCCAAAGTCCCCACCGCCTTACACGTTGTGCAGCCAAAACCTATATTTTTCATAAGAAGCCAGGGGTAGTAGCTCTGCTTAACTTTGAACTGAGTAGCTGTCCAAACTGTGCATCCCATCCCCCCGGACGTCCCATCTCCGCTCAGTGCGCTTCCCTCTCCATCCTCCTGTGAACCAGCTGATGTCACGGCGGCGGTTCCCGCCTCTTGCTCCGGCTGTTGTACCGGGCTAGCTGATGCCAGGGTACCCGCCTGTTGCTCCGGCTGTTGGTGGTCCACCTGGCTGACTGCTAGCGCTGTAGCTGGCTCCTGCTCCGGCTGGCGGTGAACCTGACCAGCTGCTGCCACGGTGCCAGCCTCCTGCCCCGGCTTGGCTAGCTGTGGGTGAACCCAGCTAGCGGAGCTAGCCTCCTGCTGCAGCCGGTTTTTACCTTCAACGTGACCGCTGCAGCTGCCCTCGTCGCCGGCTTTTCTGACTCGTTTTGAGTCATGCAACTCTTCTTTTTTCTTGAAAAAGGACAGTAAATTCAACTGTCTCTTTGACATGTTTGCGAAATGCCTAACGGTTTTTTCTCTCTTCCTTCTCCTGAGATGCGGCGAATTTCAAATGTTTAATATTTTTTCTGTAATAGTGACGGGGGCGTGGTTTGTTGATTTCAAATGACGTTAAATCTTAAAAAACATATAATTTTTGGGATTTGTTCTGTAAATTAATACATGCATATTATTATTTTATTTTAATTTTATTTTAAACATTTTTTTATGTGTTTTTTTTATGAGAAGTGCCGGATCTGCCGAAATAGGTACCGGAACACAGGGAGGCCAAAATTAAGAGGTGCCGGATCTTGTTCCGGCAGGATCCGGCTCAAATTAACCCCTGCCTACTGTTTTTGAAAGTAATTGAAAGTTACTGTATGTTTGTGTACATATATGTGGCAAGGTGAAGAGGGCCCGGGCAGGCTTCAAACCCCAGACTCCCGGGTAATAGTCATCGCGCTAACCATTCAGCCAAAGGGACATTCCCTTGGCCAAGTCGCCAGGGCGCATGATCAACTGGAGGCATAGTTACAGGACTCGTCAACTGTCACATATATTTAAGCAATATCACACGAGAGGGAGTGCTGTTGTACTGTATATCAGCACGGCTGTGAATCGGTCGTAGGCACGAGGCCGCAGGCCGAGTGCCGCAGATAATCACACCGTGCTGATATACAGTACAACAGCACGACCTCGAGTGTGATATTGCTTAAATATATGTGACAGTTGACGAGTCCTGTAACTATGCCTCCAGTTGATCATGCGCCCTGGCGACTTGGCCAAGGGAATGTCCCTTTGGCTGAATGGTTAGCGCGATGACTATTACCCGGGAGTCTGGGGTTTGAAGCCTGCCCGGGCCCTCTTCACCTTGCCACATATATGTACACAAACATACAGTAACTTTCAATTACTTTCAAAAACAGTAGGCAGGGGTTAATTTGAGCCGGATCCTGCCGGAACAAGATCCGGCACCTCAGCGCATTTTTAGAACAGTAATAAACTACAAGAGATTATGATTTGTTTGTTTATTTAATCATTTATTTGGCTCCGCCAACAGAAATAGTTCCGCAACTGGAAGGGAGACAAGGCTGTTGCCAGGCAACACATAAACATTATACTAGCTTGCTACTAGCTACTAGGTTTTCCACCGAGCTGCTTCCAGTGCTGGTTCTGGTTCTGAGCCCGTGTCTGATTAGCACCGCAGCAACAGGACCAGCATGAAGACACACAGAGACGTTATCGATACCGTATTACATTTGTTTATCATCTATGTAATCAATATAAACACAGTTGAAGCTAAGTAGCTGAGCTACGTGGCTAACAACAGCTAACGCTAATATCAAAACACATCACCGTCAAAACGTAGTTGCCCCCGCGGCGATTTTTTCCCCAGCCGGGTTTAGTAGAGATTTATCGCCAATTAGACTGACCAGGTCAGGTCCAGGTTTTAATGTTCAGGTCCGTTTATAACTGTAGCAGCAGCAGCAGCAGCAGCAGCAGCAGCAGCAGAGAGATGGGGCAGCTCCTGTATGGGGAGCGTGGCTCTGACTTAGCTCCTGTCCAGTCCAGCTGAACAGCGGAGTGATTATGTCTGTGAAAAGCAGTGTTGCCAACTCCTCAGTAAGCAAAGTCGCTATTGGCTGCCGTAAAAGTCGCTAAAAGTCGCTAAATGACGTCATTATCTCAGCGGGGGGGGGGGGGTGTCGGCGGCAGCGGCCAGCGGCGCTCTTTATGTCTGTGGCGTGGAGCAGAGCGTCCCTGAATGCAGCGGAGGCAGCTCCGTGACATTACTGTGTGTATGCTGACTACCTGTGAGTGCCCGCGTTCGCTCGTTGAAAACAGCTGTGATAACGTGATTTCAGGTCCAGAAACGTTTGTAATATCACGGGAAAAAGTCGCTAGATTTGTCGATAGTCGCTTTTGACAAAAAAAGTCACCAAGAGGGGTTGGAAAGTCGCCAGATTTAGCGACAAAGTCGCCAAGTTGGCAACACTGGTGAAAAGTCCCAGTGCTGTTATACTGTATATCAGCACTATGGAATGTCTCGTTGTCCAATCAAATTGCTCGGTTGGGACCGGTCGGAACTAACTGTTGTATAAATACTGTATATATATAGTATATAAGAATGTTACCTGCGCGTTCACGTTTTGTAGAATTGCAAGACTGCCAACTGGGGTTGGAGGACACTTATGTTCACACCCCAGCAGGAGAACACTTTAGTTGAGATAGTCCATCAAAACGGCCTTATGAAGCTTTTCTTTCACGTCTTTGAGCTCTTGCTTCAACTCGTGCTCTGTCACAATGTATTGGTTGACTAATTTGATGTAATGATTTTTCACCGACGACACATTCGTGTGAGCCTTATTCAGCTGCCCCTCTAAGTGAAACCTCTTGCGGCTCTGACTGACTCTGCTCTTCCTACAACACTCAGCGGCTTGCTGCTGTTTTTGCTTATGGTGTTCAACAGCCTTTTGGCACATGCCCCTGTTCTCTGTTGTCCTTTCATCCTCTTCTATGATGTGTTTTTGCAGGTCAAGCACTCTTTGCCTTAGTTCCGTGGGGGTTTCAACATCAATCATACACGTCTGTACACCCTCCCTCACACGAAGCAGAAGTGTCTTATGTTTAGACACGTCATCCCTCATATGTTCACGTTCAGGCTGAATGGACCGTGCGTAGTCCCTATGTTTTTGAAGTTCTTTCTTTAGGAGTCCATTCACACGCTTGGTGTTATCTAACTGTTTCCTTGTTTCTGCTAAAAACGAAGTAAGGTCTTCGACTTCCTGTTGGAGCTCCTCACGTTCTGCCTCTATAAGCTTCTTCATCTCAGTTAAAAGAGCGATTTTCTTTTTATCGTTCAGCATCTCTTCCACAACAGCGGCCTTTCCTTTCCTTAAAGAAACGATTTCCCATTCTTTGTGTTTGATTGTTTCGTCTTTTTCTTTGATGGTATCTTCCCGTTTGGCCACTTTCCTTTTATAATCTATAATGTCCCTTTCGAGTTCAATTATCATTCAGTTAATGATATTATCAGCCATTTTATTTAATTATTATTTTTTATATTACTGTGTGTGTGTCTCACTGTGCCAACCTAAGTGGAGCTGGATGTATAAAGCTAATAATTGTATCTATTTTTTTCTCTCCTCCGTTCATGCTCAGTTCTGTGTTGTTTTCACTTCCCTGTTTGTATCAAAGTGTATGCAGTGACAGTAAATGGACATGACTACTGCTTCATGCTCTGTTTATTTCAAAAGTTGTTGGATTCAGCAGAAATACAGTTTATACTGAAGGATCAAAATCCAACACTCCACCACCACTGAGGAACAAAGAACAAGAACCGATTAAATGAAGGGAAGAAAGAGGACAAGACCAGGTCAAATCTCTGACCTGCCTGTAGTTATAGATTGATTTTATATCCCTCATGTCCCCTGACAAAATTACTGAACACAGACTGTGCTGTGATTAGTTTGATCATAAATTCAGAAGACACTGTGTGTGTGTGTGTGTGTGTGTGTGTGTGTGTGTGTGTGTGTGTGTGTGTGTGTGTGTGTGTGTGTGTGTGTGTGTGTGTGTGTGTGTGTGTGTGTGTGTGTGTGTGTGTGTGTGTGTGTGTGTGAGAGAGTTCACACTGCAGTCACTGAAGTCTGATGTGATGATCAGTTAGTACTGAAGTACACTGTCAGGGCCAAACGTTTGGCACAGACGAAAGGTCTTGTATCGGAGCATGGCTGATCATTCCATTGCGGACCTGTAAGAAGAGAGAGTTTATTTACAGTAAATATTTCTAATATGTAAGAGACGTGCACAGTTCCTACACACATGTTCCCAAACATGCACTCAGACATTAGGACATCTAAGTTTAAATAATTAATTTTCTTTTTAAAGTATCTGTTAGCAAAAGATGAATCATATTGAACTGATAGGTGCATTTTCCTAGGATTCATTTGCTATGCTGTCATGGAGATGCAGCCATGAGAGAGCTGTTGACAAAGGTGTTCAATCAGCCCATATGTACAGGGTCGAGTGGGGCTGGAGCCAATCCCAGCTAACATAGGCTGAGGACAAGGTTCACCCTGGTCAGGTCACCACACAGAGCAGAGAGAGAGAGGTGTGGACCAACAGTCAATCTAATGTGCATCATGTGTTTGGACTGAACCTGGAGAGAACCCATGCTGACACAGGGACAACATCAGACTCAGGTGGTGCACACTTGCAGATATCTGTTGGCATCCACCTGGACATCAAACATGACTGATCTCTGAACAGGGCAGAGTCAGCAGTCATTATCTGACTCTGTATGAACTTACTGGTTGTTCTTAATACATGTTAAATTATGATCTGTCCATTGTTACAAGGCTCCAGAAATCAAGTTCCCTTCAGAGAACACACATCACCAGTAAAATGGCATAAAAACATAAATACCAAGATAATTAGTCTCCAAACACTGCTCTGAACGTTGATCTGAATGTAGTTTGTTGTCAGGTTGCCCTCCGCTCCAGTCTGTGTAGTCAAACTTTGAGCCATCAGTCCACATCCATATGGACTCCTGGAAGAGAAAGCACAGGTTACCATAAGCACAGGGCACATCAGATCCTGTGTTTAAATGTCTCACCTTCATGCTGTCATGGCCTCCAATCCAGGAACGTGTATCAGCGCCACTCTTTTCCCGAATCAGGTCCCTGACAAACTTGTGTTCCTCAGCGCTGTGGATGGAGGCTAAGTTCCCACCAAGACTGATGCAGGTGACCTGATGACCAAGATATGAAATGAGAGAAATACAACCTGGGTCTGAACAGCAAAAACACAGGCATCGCCTTAACAGGGTTCCTACAGCTTAAACCAAGTTAAATTTAAGACTTTTTAAGACTTTTTTAAAGCCACTTGAAATGAAATTTAAGACCGACTTCATAATAAACACAAATGCAGAAAAAAAACACCACATCAATTACATAGGGTTAGGGACAATTTTACCCACTTTCCTATGTGATCCAAGGTAAAGTGACTGCTACATGAACATTGGATTGTGTCTCTTTCCAGCTGTCCTTTCAAAATAAATGCATAAAAAGTCTGGAAAAAAAAAAAACACTGACTCGGGAGCTGGTGGCGGTGAGAAATTTAGCGTTGACGGCCGCCACTAACTTCTCTATGTCAGAATGTTACCAATTATTTTGAGATTTGAGACTAATTACAATTATAAAATCCCACTTACCAAATGTTAACATTTTTAAGACCTTTGAAAAATTGATTTAAGACATTTTAATGCCAATTAAGGCCTTGTTTTTAGATTAATGAATTCAATGCCTTTGAAGACTTTTTAAGGTAAGAACCCTGCTTAAACCAGCAGAAAACTGTAGTGGGTTGGAAAATGCTGCGCATGGTTTCTCACTGTAAACAGCTCCCCTGAAATACTTGAACCATTCTAACATAGTACACAGACACACAACACTACACATTGTTCTGTATTGAAGAAATACACATTTATGTCAGTAGATGGCGCTATTGCACAAGCAGAGCTGGGTACTAGCTCTGTCTCTGTGGAGCATGGATGTATTACAAGAACTTATAATTATTACATAATATTATATTATATGAAATTATAATTCCTATAATATGCTGTTGAGTACATCCTTCAAGCTGTCATGGTAACACAGTGCTTACTTGCTTACATTGTGTAACCCTAGATCTGGTGCCGGGTACAAAACAAACAACATCCTAAAGAAAACTCTTCACAAAGTGCTTCATGGTGTAAACCAGAAAGCCCACTGATATTGTAGTCGTCATGACATCAACCGTTTTAAAACCACACCAGAGGCGCTGTGTGATCATATTGTTCTAATAACATTACTTCTGCATCAGCTGCATCCTTGACATCGGCTTGGTACATGAAACAGCGAGAGCCAAACACAGTCCAACCAGGAGGACAGCCAGGAACTGTAACACAGTTACATAGTTAGATAATTATGGTGAATCGAAAATAAATCTCATTGAGGTAGAGAAAAGCTAACAACTCTCATTAATGGTTGACAGAGCACCTGTAAAGTACAGTGATAGGCTACATGTAAGTGCACTTGGACTCTGCCTCTAGTCCACTTTACATGGCTGTAAATGTCTATTTATGGTAAATATTTCACAGATAATCACAGAGGTGACACAAACAATATAAGGTGATGAATAATATGAACAAAACACACAAAGTAAACTTCTGCCATGTAGCATAATTGTAAATCCAGACCTCTAGTGAAAAAGCAGCTACAAACCTGGTATATTGACTTGATTGGAGGTGGACATCTGAGAACATAGAGAGCAGATTGATTATCAGTGTCAACAGTCCCTCTGTAATGTGCTGAGACTAATATGATGTCTGTTTAACTGGTGAACATTTCTTCAGGAAAAGCAACAAGATCAGTTTTAGTGCTTTTCTCAGTGTGTTGTCATTTTTAACCTAATTGAATGAATCTGGTTTAGGAGCTGGTTCATTGAGATGAGCAGTTGTGCAATTCTACTGTTGCATTCAGGCATCATTAATCTAGGGCTAACGGAAATATGGAAATGGAAATTATCATCATTTGTCAATTGTTTTGACACATCAATTGCTTTCCATTTTCAGAGAAATATGATAATTTAAATTATTTTCTGGAGTCTGGACCAAACAGGCATGGGCCCTTAGTCTCTACAAAGAGACTAAGGGCCCATGCCTGTTTGGTAGAAGTAGCCTACTAGACGTTTATGACACAATGATGATGGATGGTATGGTGCAGCTCCTGGTATGGCAAACAGCTCCTTTGATTCAGGTATTATACTTTGCCACATTATGATTTCACTACATTAAACCAATGCAAAAGTAATTAGAGCTCAAGTAAAAGTGTGACCACATACATTCCATGTATTAATTTGAGGGAGGCCATGGTCTACTCAGAGATGTCTTCATTGTGTCCATAGACATTTATTTGGCATTTGTTGAAGAAACTCAAAAGTTACACCAAACTCAAAATGTTTAATTCTGTGAGTGATTTTCTCACCTCACTGTTTACCACACATGCAGCTGTCTGGAAGTAAAGCCAGGGTCATGTTCTTTAGCACTGTTTGTTTTCATTGTAACTGCAGGATCAGAGAGTTTTACTCACAGCTCCTTCAAACAAGAGTCCACCAGTGAAACAGAGGAGGAAAACCACCTGAAAATGTGACGCCATCTCTGGAAAGACAACAAAACAAGCTGACTGTGTAGTCTTTTGCAGCAATGTAGTGACCTCAGTGATTGTAAGCCTGAATGATTTAAGAGAACAATCTATTTATTATTATGGATTTCAGTTGATAGGTAAACTTACCTGTAGAGGTATCTGACACAGGAGGAGGAACAGGCAGGTTGTTGAGAGGTGGATATTCATCCTGTCCTATTCCTTTTATACCTATAGCAAAGTGTAATGGGAAACTTGTTGTTTGTCTTGATGTGTTGTGAAACAACTTTCTAATCGATTCAGTTTCCTTTGGTCAGACTGTTAAACAAACTGCATGTACGGTAAGTGTTTATTGTCCATGTGTAGGTCCCGGAACACCAAGAAGGTGCTGTTTCGGGAAGGTCACTGGGGGGGGGGGGGGGGGGGGTTACGAAAGCGGCGCCGGATTCATTTTAGAGGTGGGGGGGGGGGGGGGGGGGGCATGGAGAGGTTGGGTTGTTACGGGGCATAGATTTTCACACTCACTGTCGGTGCAATAGTCATATTGTAGCGTCCGGCCGTGATGCGTAATACCAGCATTTTGCGTAATCCCAGGCTGTCATGCCTACCGTAATTCTCAAAAGAAAAAGAAAAAAAGAACGCCCTGTACTCCGGTCTCCTGTGCTGGTCTGGCTGCAGGCTTGAGTAAATAAAATGTTGTGAATACACCAGTTAAAAAGCCCGTTTGAGCAGTTTCTATAAACTGCTAGGTTCTCAACGACCCGACCCGGTCCGATCCGCAGGTGTTGAAGCCTGGACCTGATGCAGCCGGACTCAGAGCAGGGCAGGGGCGTAAAGTGTGGGGGGGCAATGGCCCCTTGCCCCCCCCCGGCGCCCTTTAATGTGTGTGCGTTTGTAGCCCTCTGATTCAGTGATTTGCTTCAGTTTAAAAGCAGGATGGTCATTTATAAGCGGTCTGGGCAGAACATTGGAGGGGGCAAAGAGCTTTATGTATTTTACACTGTTTAGGAAGTATTCATCAGAGGTGTGGACTTGGACTTGAGACTTGAGACTTGACTTGACATCAATGTTATACTGTAGCAGCCAGCCAGAGACATTCTATATAGAACCCACTCCTGTTATCAGTCTTGGCTGTGTAGGCTATAATTAATGCCAACACACTAATTCCTACCACACACATAAAGATAATCTGACTGATTTTGCCCCGATTTTCCCCCTTCGGACCAAAGACAAAAATCGCCTGATTATCTTGGCTCTTAAGAGTATTTTATGAGATTCTCCTGTAGTGTGTGGTGTGTTAAGATTTAAATTCTCCCAATGATCGGCTCGTAAAACGGTCGGCGGCGACAATCGTAAATATTGAACATGTCCAGTATTTACGATTGTTAGTCGCAACAATCGTGACCGTTTGGATCAAAAGTCGAAGCGTGTGTGTGGGGGAAGCCGACCATCTCGAGTCACCGGCTCTGTGGAATGTGACGTGAAATTTAATGTAACCAATAAAGAAGCGAGCTGACTGCAGCACACATAGCATAACAAACCAGTGTGGCTAACGGCTCCATGGCATGGATCTATATAATACATCCATGCACCATGGCTACCATCAACAGAGTACGTCAGATCACGTTTGATCACACAAGATTTCTGGTGTGTTACTGTACGTCAATTTTAAATAGCTTTATTGGCATGAGAAGGCAGTGCCTATATATTGACAAAGCATATCACAATAGAATAGACCTATTAATAAAAATAAATAGATGAATAAGTGGCAGAACATTAACAATAAAATATAAACAACTTAACAATTGAGGCGTGGTCATGATCTTTACTTATCATTAATTATAATCGATTTGTTTGGGACTTGAAAAAAAATCTTAGGACTTGGACTTGACTTGGGACTTGAGAGCAAAGACTTGAGACTCTACTCGAGACTTGAGAGCAAAGACTTGAGACTCTACTTGGACTTGCAACATAGGGACTTTCTCCCACCTCTGGTATTCATTAAAAGTTTGGGCCAACACTGAGGAGTCCTTCACCAGGATATTATACATTTTTAGTTCTAGGGCAGTGTCATCCTGCTTGTTATCTTTACCTAGTAACTTATTAGATAGTTAAGTTGCCAGGCTTTTCTGCCATTCCCTTTAGCCCCTTTTTCAATTGTGATGTACAGATGGTGTTGTATCTGCTTGGCATCTCTGCCTGTCGCACCTCCTCCGGTGCACTTTGGGTCAGCTGCAGGGTCATCAGCTGGAGCCACCGTTAATGGATGTTTCGCCCCCTGACCAGTACATCTCAGTAGCCTTGTGGATCTACAGTTTGAATCTAACCATGGAAGATGACATGTGTTTTTTGCTCTCTTTCGCCCCCTTCTGCTAAAGGCAGATTTTATCTCAGCAATCTTACTATATATATATATATATATACTGTATATATTACTATATTAGCTATGGTCTACAATCTGAAAGACGATGAGCACCCCCCTCCGAGCTCGTAGGCCCTCCCCTCGGAGCCTCCTGACGGCACGCCCCCCTTCAGCAGAGCAGAACAGAGCAACAAGCCTGCTGCCAGCAGAAACCAAACACGGCTTTGAATGTGGAGTAAAATGTCGGATTCACAGTCACAACTTCCACAATAAAACCAAAGATTACCTGTTCAACATAAACTCTGCTGTATCAGCACCGCCGCTGCAGCCTGAGCGGGGTCGCTCTGCATACTGCGGCTCCGCGGCTCCACTGTGCTCCAGCCCCCATGTCTTCCTGCTTCTCTCCCCGACAGACAGCGCCCTGTGCCCGGTCGCCCGGCGCGACCAGTCTCCCTCCAGCTCTGGAGCTTTGCTCGGCGCCGCTAATGGCGGTGGCGCCAGTACCTGCTGCGGTCCTGTTGCTGCCGCTGTGAACCAGCTGCCGGTAATGACGGCGGTGCCAGTTGCCGTCGTCGCCGTAACTACCAATAGCCTAACTGGTGGCGGCAACGGGACCGCAGCGACCACCGGTATGGGGACCGCTGCCATTAGCGGCACCGAGCAAAGTTCCAGAGCTGGAGGGAGGCTGCTCGCCGCGCGGCCCAGCACAGGGTGCTGTGTCTGGGGGAGAGGAGCAGGAAGACCGGGGTCTGTAGCCAAGCGGAGCCACGGTGTGGCTGTGCAGTGTGCAGAGCGACCCCGCTCAGGCTGCAGCTGCAGCTGCGGCTGCGTGTCGGGGAGAGGAGCAGGGAGACTTGACGCGGCACCGGTACCGGTAATAACGGCGGCAACACATTCTGTGCTTCTGTACTGTGCTTCTCTGAATCCAGGCGCTGAATTCATGGGTTCGTGTGTCTGTGGCTGGGTAGCTCAGGGCGGTTACAAACTACTTGTAGTTTCTAAGCGGAAAGGGGTGGGGACGAGGCGGGTCGAGTCGGGACGAGGAGGAGCAGGGGAGACGAGGGGATTGGACGAAGGGTACGAGCCAATGCGAGCCTACCGTGACGGATGGATAGCATTGGTCAATTTCTATGCAGGCCTATGGCTGATAGACTGGATGGATTTTTTTGGTTCTTTTTGCTATTCATATTGTGTAGATCGGACTACAGGACCATAATCACCGTATAGGCGATGTTAATAATAATTACCAATCTACCACAGCTTTAAGAACAGCCTACAGTTTTCCTCTGTATTTTTAGAGGAGATGATCTCTTGCCAGTCCGTCCTTTTAATTTCATCCCCGAAATGGATTTGAGACAATACTAACTGTCGAAATTTGAGCACTAATGAAGTAAGTACGTGTACTTATATTACATGACAATGTACTCATGGAAGTGTTGGAATTGAGACACAGCTATGGAGTCTTTGCTGGGACCTTTTGTAATCAGTGATGTTAGTCTCTGGTGAGTCCGTATTTGAAATGATGCGGAGGCGTGAACCGTTTGATCAGACATCCATACATATCAAGACTTTATTTTGAAATTCCTCTGGCCATTCCTCTGAGCCATACTGCTGCCATGTCATATTTCACAAGACAAGTGTGTTGATCATAGTTCTAAAAGTATTTAGTATGAAACTCTAAGTATGAGACAGGTTCACGCTGAAATCCTTCTTTAATGTTAAGTAGGGACTTTTACTCACCCTGAAGTTTCTCCTGTTTTTTCCCCGTTAAGGGTTTTCTGGGAGTTTTCCCTCAGTCGATGTGAGGGTCTTAGTGTAATAATCCTGCCTTGTGCTTGGATATCACTTGGTTCTTCCACACCATGTCTGTCACTGCTTTCAGTCTACTTCAGATGAAGAGGAGAAACTCAGGGTGAGTTGAAGAAAACCTGCCAGTAACCAGGTTAGATTCACTGAATATGCTGCCATAGCAACAGAGTCAATGAACATACGAATCCATTGTTTATGAAATCCCATGTTATCAAATGTAATGACTTGGTTTATTATAAAATAGTGAAAATAATGTATAAAGCTAAATTAAAGTTACTCCCTGTCTGTGTACAAAGGTTTTTCTCAATACATGAGTCCAAATATATAATTTGCGAGATGTTTGTAAATTTGTTGGACAAAAAGCTAGAAAAGAGACTAAAAGGAGATGTATATCTATTGTTGGAGTTAAACTACGGAATGACGCTAACCTGGATCTACAAATGTGTTTTTCGGTTTTCAAAAAAATGGTATGTAGTGAAAATGTTAATGTTTTTTTTGTTAGTTTTTTCTCTGATATTTAACAATATCTTTACTACTACATATTTAAATCATAGACTGGATTTAAATACTGTTAACCTTATTGGTTCTGGTCCTTTTCTGGTTTAGTTTTGCTTTCACGTATGTTTGCTTGTTTGTTTTTCATATAGTAAGAATGCTGGGTAGCTTAATTTCATATGTAGGACAGGCATTAATATATAAGCATTATGCTTCTGCCTGTGCCTTTTCAGTCACTACCTTGTTGATAATGTTTGTAACTATTATGAAATGTTCGTAGCTATTATGTGATGTGACTGAATAAAGAATTTCATCATCATCAAAGCTGAACTGAAGAGATTCCTAGAACTCTGAGTCGACCAACTGCGAGTTTTCACTAAACCTACTCTCTGAAACTGAGCCACCACCCCCACCCCCACCCCCACCCCGTCTGCCTCCACGAGGTTAAAGTGGGATATCTTCATGGAAACTCTCACAGGGCGTTTGATATAATTTTAATACTGATACAAAATCATCCAGTGATAATTCTAAATTATATTCCAGTTTAATCTTTGTAGGTTTTTTTCACAGTTTAGCAAAAATACAGCAGGTTCTCCAGGCAGCCATAAAACAAAACAAAACAATATATATCTATTTTCAAATCTTTAATATTACAAAATAGTAGGAAACCAAATTATGCAGAATGACTTTAGAAAATGAATGCAATTTCAAAGACTTTTTTCCCAAAATCATATCTGGTCAATAAAAGATGTTTGACCAAAATGTACAATCTAAAAATCTTAAATATGTGACAGGAATTAAAAAGAATCTCTGTGTTTCATTCGCTCTTCTGGCTTTATTTTATTATCACATGCCAGAAGAAACCACCTCCTAAATGAAAAAATGAAAAGGGGAATGGATTTGATTTACTTCTAAATGTAAAAACCTACCAAATGAAAGTGGAAAGAAAACCCATGGCGAACGGTCTGGAACTGAGCTCAACTCCAACATGTCTGATAATGAGAGAAAGAGACTGGCATGTGTTACTGAGGGTAAACATCACATCCACTGAAACAGCAGGACCAAATACAAAATCATCAAGTCCCATTCAATCTCATTCAGATACCTTGAATCATAAAGGTGGAGAAGATTCCCAGTTTCCAACCTTAGAGGTCCCATAATCTGTGACATCTAAGTGTCACTGGGCCCTTACAGACATGTTCATACTTTCACAAGCTTCGACAGTTTTCCTGATCCTTTGTTTCTGTGCTGAACATATTGGGAAATGAAACCTATTAGTACCCGTTGTGTGGTCAGAAATGCACACATTCCAATAATAAACTTTTTTTCCCCCCCGTCTAAATCTTCAAATGCCGATTTTCTGTCTGTCTTTGGTGAGTGAGGCTGCTCAGCACTGCAAATAGTGAGGGGACAGATGTGCTTCTTCCTGTTCAAAGCACAGTGCACTGAGTTGAAGTCTCTGTGCTGCAGTAGCATTTTACTGCAAAGAACGCCAAATTACCACAACTTAGTTTTGTATTTAAGTCTTTGACTTAATTGTGGCTTGAAAATATACACCAAGAAGCAGGAACTGAGGTAGCTGATCATTACAAGCTGTTAAGCATCAGTTCCACCTATCATTGTAGCCATTCAATATTAAAAAAGGGGTGTAAAGAAGGGTCCAAATTTAAGAGAAATATGATTTTTGTTTGTGATATTAAAATTAAATATCATTTGCAGAAGTTGGATGTTCAGATAAACTTTTTCTCTCTCTCTCCGTACCGTTCTTACATGCTCCAAAATGCTGATATCCCTGAAGGTACTGCAGCAACCATCTAGTGCACATTCCCCTCCAACATCAGGTGCTCCGAGCTCATCTGGAGGACAGCTCAACAACACAGAAGGGGAAAAAGGAGAAATGTGGAGAAAGGTAGCAAAGAGGCTAGTTTGTGTGAAGAACATGATACAGGCAGTACTGCGACTAAAAAAACAACAACAAAAAACTGATTCTTGGACTCAAGTCTTAGCTGCAGGTGCTGCTCTAAACAATAATGCAAGTTCTCCATTTTCCAACAGCATCCTCACTGTCGAGAGCAAACGACTAACACAAAATGCCACAACGGCTGTGGTGCTGATCAGAGTCTGTGCTGCTGCCAGTGCCGATTTCATTTCATTACTTTGAAGGAGAAAGTTCAATAAGTTGAGAGGTCCCCTCGTGAAGCTACAGAGGTCTGCGAGGAATCCCAAGACAGTTCTGGAGTCTCAAACACCGAGGTCTTTGTCTTCAGAAGTGGTCGGACTTTAGGTGTTTGAAGTGTTCCCATTCTGCAATGCAAGAACTCCGAAGAGAAAAGCAGTGTCAGTGGTTCAGAGCTGCAGTTTCACCGGTCCAAAGGTCAGAAGCGAAAGGGTCTGAGGTCTATGAAGCCCCACATTGGCCCCCCTCCTCTAGATATTAAAACTAGCAGCATCTGAAGTTGTATCTCTTTGATGTACCCTGACAAAAAGTCAAAGTACGTGTGAGGAGCAGGCCAGCATCACTGTTCAGGTACAGACTCAAAATCCAGGTTGTGAGGCAGGGACAGAGAGGATGAAACACATGCATGGCTAGAATGCCCCATAGAACACTGGCAGTGCACAGTCTGTCAAAATCCTTCCTGCTGCACTTTGTTGAACCCCATTAACACTGTTCTTTTCAAAAGTCATGAAGGGGTTGTGGCACTAAAAGTGAGAGTGGCGATGGGTGAAGCAGGACTATAGCTTCATAGAGTTGAAGTCCTTGGACAGAGTCTGCAGGTAAGCATCGTGAATGGCACCGAGGAAGTCTGGGTCGTTCTAGACAAAGAGGAAGGAAAGAAAGGGAATTCATCAACAAACTGCACAAGGGCAATGGTTCAGTTTTCAGTGTCTTTTTTTTTTTTTTTACAAACTGGACCTTATTTCTGGCATAAAATACAGTTGTTTACTCACCCATATAACTTTGGATTCACCAGGAGTCCTACCATATTTACATCCATTCGAGAGCCGCGTATATCCATATAGTTGGAGTCATCAGGGCACCAAAATGCAGCCTCTAAATAACACATTATTTGCCGCGAAACTCATTCATTTCACAAATATTTTGTTATGATTCGCTAGTGCGTTATTTAGAGGCTGCATTTCGTTGCCCCGATCACTTCCACTGTATGGATATACGCGCTCTCGAATGGATTCTAAAGGTTATATGGTTGAGTAAATGACCATATTTTATGCCAGAAATAAGGTCCACGTTGTAAAAAAAAGCACTTCTCTTAAGGATTCAAATTACTATCAGTTCTGACAAAAATATAACTTTTGGAATCCCCATAAATGTTTTCATTACATGCAACTGATTCAATTGAGGCTTGTAATGTATGTATCATTCAGTAAGCCATCATACGCCCTCTACTGGAAACTAAGAACATTACATGAAATTGCTCCCTTGGCCAAAAATGGACCAATGACACAATCTGGTAGAAAACATGAATGACTTTCCAAGTGTTGAATTTAGAAAGAAAGTAATTTTACCTAAATTGTATGATTCAATACTGTAAATAACTAGGAATTAAAAAGATGTAGATTTCATGGGTTTCAATTGGCCACAAGTAGGGCTGCCACAAACGATTATTTTGATAGTCGACTAGTCACCGACTATTTTTTTCGATTAGTCGACTAATCGAATCATACGTAAATTGAATGTAAAACATACAGTTTATCGCACCAGCATGCAGCTGCTCTCATACCATAGCTTTCAGCTTGAAGTGTTTAAGGTATGCTAACTAAAAAATAAAGACAATTAAGATGATAGTTCATTAAACTTTTAATGAAATATGCAGCTTTAACTGTAGCATAAAGTGCAAACAGCTGAGTAAAATAAGGATAAGGCACTGGCCTAAACAACACCAAAATAAATACTTAAAGGTTTTTTAGGTTTTTCTTTCCTTCATTTGTCTCTGGCATTAAACATAGCTACATTTAAATAAAATGAGGTAGACACCTGAAACTAAGGAATTATTCACAATAATAAAGTTTTGGTAGGCCTATCATTCAAATATAACTTGTGCTCACAGTGTAAATAATAGTCGTTCTGTTAAAAAAAAATTGAATAGTTTATAAGACAATCGTCTTGTCTGAAGAAATGTAAATGTTCCTTTTTACTGTCACAGAAGGAGAAACATGGAAAGACTCAAAGTTCTGTGTGAAACTCTGTCAAATGAAAACAAGTGAAACTGAGGTGCAGCTCAAACTCTGCAAGGTGCGGACTGTGATGAGAAGCTACCGAAAAATATTGACGTAGATTTACGCCGGGATAGAAGACTTCCTCGTTAAGATGAGCGCTCATTACGTGACCAGGACCGCTGTGACCAGACACGGTAACGTTCCAATACAAGTCCGCGGTTTTATTTTTAAATGACGAACGGCTGTTTTTCAGTCCGTGATTTAAAACGGTGGAGCGGCGGTACCGCTCCTAGTATCGCTTCTCATTTAAAATGACACACAGAGAGAGAGAGAGAGAGAGGGAGAGAGGGAGGAGCGGTGGCGGTGGCGGTGGTGGCGGCGGCGGGGGGGAGGGACGGTGGGGGGCTACACCGGTGCCGCTTGATGACGGACAAGACAGGTAGAGAGAGAAAAGAGAGAACACGTGTACTACTAACTCACCTTGAGTGAGTGAGTGAGTGAGTGAGTGCTCGTGTGTGTGTGTGGTGGGCGGCTGCAGCGGCGGGTGCGTGTGTGGAAGGTGCCGCAGCAGTTTTGAGAGAAAAACAAAGTTAAAAAAAAAAAAAAAACGACGCATCGACTATTAAATTAGTTGTCGACGATTTTAATAGTCGACGTAGTCGTGACTAGTCGACTAATCGTGGCAGCCCTAGCCACAAGTAGCCACGATGGAGCCAAGTTGCACAATTGGATGTTTACAGTATATGTGATATATTTGTATATAAAAGACTGAGTTTGAAAATTAAAAAATTAGAAAAAAAAAAAAAAATCCAATTTCTTTCTCCCTATTTCCCGGTCTCTCTCCCTCTCTCCGCAGCTGATCAAGTGGTCATACTATGTAATGCCTATAACAGTTCCAGCTCTGAATTATTTTCACTAGTGCGTGTCACTAGTTTAAAATGTGCCTGGGGACACTCATAACACAACATATAATTGAATCTGTTTTGAGATCTTTAACAATTGAAAACATTTAATCTGACAACAACACGGGTTTTGTTGAGTTATACAAAGAGAAGTTTACGGAAGGCGCAGTGTGAGAAAAAAAAAAGAAAAGGTTAACTGCTGGAAAAAGGTAGTTAGCTGAAGTAGTAAACATTTTATTAAAAATTAATTTAATTTAATTCGAGTCTTTCGTCTTTTTTTTATTTTGATGTTAATAGCACGCGTGGCACCCTTGTTGTACCTTAATGAGGTGGATCAGAGTCTCTTGTAGCTGTGTTTTGCTGCAGGGCGCTGGTGGAGATTCTACAGCTCCTACAGAGGTAGAGGACTCGGTGGGGTTGGGGAGAGCCACTGATGATGCTACTGTCGTCGTCTTGTTGGCCTGCTGGAAGGCGCTGGGGGAGAGAAGCACTGAAATCTCAGGACCTGGAACACCAAATGCCGGACTCACAGGGACAGCCTGGGAACAGAAATACAAGGAGGAGTGAGGACAAGAACAAGCGATCTGATAATTATCATCAACAGTAAACATATGACAGAGTTTCTACCCACAACACTTTTTAAGCCCCAGTGGCAGGATGGCCCATCGCCGGCCTGCCAGTGTTTTTTTGTGACAGGCGCCTGACCCTAACCACTGACTGATGGCAGGGCCCTGTAGGTAACATATTCATAAATGGAGTAGTAGAATTTAGGAGGTGTGATTCCATAAGGCCTTGCATTAAAAGTTGGCGGAGCAGAGCCGTGGGCTGAAAATTCATGCAAAACCGCATGAGCAGCTCGCGGCTCTGCTCCGCTGTTCTAAAAACAGCTTGCACCGACAATTAAAGGTAATGAACGTACTTCTAAGACTATAGGGATTATGGCAATGGGCCAATTTTCCAAAACTATCCCTTTAAGATATGTGCGAAAGACAACACTATGATGAGGTTATTGTCTGCAAAAATGGATGCAGAGAAAATCCTTCAACTCACAGACACGGGTTTGATCAGGTTTGGAGGCTGAGAGAAAACATCCATGTCTTTGCTGTGCTGGAGAAGGGGTTTCCCCATGGGCTCCTGGAAACTGTGGGGTGGGACTAGAGCGCTTGGCAAGAAGTTGGGTGCGAGGATGGGTTTGTGCATGTCTGAATTCACCAGGGGCATCGCTGGTTTGAGTGTGCTGAGTATTTCCTGACTCAAGAAGACAGAAGCCGCCGTCGGACCAGGGAGCGCATCACGAGGCTCCGAGCTAGCTGCAGGCGCCACGAGAGGCGAACCTGGGCACCGCGGCTGGGGTTCCGACCTGGGGGTTGAATGGAAAACGGGGCTGGGATGTAGTGCGTAAGGAGCTGGGAGCAGGCCGGGGGCTTGGCGCAGCTGGTTGGACCTGAGGTTCTGTTGGGCTGGAGTGGGATAAGACTGAGTGTGGATGTAGACGGTGGAGGGGTCACTGGGAGCGGTGGCGGTGCTCTGTGCAGGCATGGCAGGTAGAGAGGGATCCTTCGGGAGGGACGACCCGAAGAGCTCCTCAACTGTGATCTGCTTCACCATTGTGTGAGAGGTCTGGTGGGACAAAAGAACAGACATAAAAACTCTGTGGAAATGAACTTTTGATGGAGACAAAACTAATTCTGAAGGTTCATTAATAATTCACTGTTCAAGTCATTCACCAAGTCAAAATTAAATGTAAAGATTTTTCTATCAACAGAATCCTGTTGGGTTTATAACTGTTGGTTACTCACAGTTTTCTCAAACTTTTTATGGAAAGTAATTAATCAATTAAAAAAAAATCATAAGTAATTGAATGCATCCAACTGGAATCAACAAGATCCCTTTTCAATGGGGCATTAAAATAATGAGGTTCTCAACTAATTGGGTTTTTGTTTTCCACCCAACTAATAAATGGATCCAAAACATAAACATAACACATATACCTACTGAAACCTAACACAAAAGTAGACTTCTAAATCTGTAAAATAAAATGTTTGTTTGCATCTTTGATCCTGAAACTGGGACCAACTACTGGCAGCACTCAGCTCTTCCTCACTGTGGTAGTAAATATGTGTTTGGAAGGTTGCGTGTTTTTCTCTCTGGCTCGGTGCTGCTTGCACAAAATGAATCGGAGAATGAAACGGAGAGTTCATTAAAATGTCAATAATATCAGATTTGGTTATCAGTAGTTTTTCAAATAATACACAAAGACACCTGTGGAAGAAAACTACTTTTACAGACAGAGTGCTCAAACTTTAGGGGCTCTAAAGTAACTGGACAGACAGTGGTGAAGGCAGTCAACAACACTTCCCTGCAGCTACTGTTTAAATATGATGCTCTGATGCGTCCAGGCCTTATAGATGGAATACACCTAACTGGCTTTTCAAAAATGGTTGGTGTGTTTTTATTCTAATGATTACAAATGAGACATTGCCGCTTTAACTGACTTGCAGTGCGTTTTGTAGTATGATGGTGAAATCTGTCATGATGTTGGTTTACCCTCTCTTTAGAAACATGAGCACTCAAGGAAGACCCTGTGGTGGTCAAAACCGTTTGCCTTGTTCTTTGGGCATTATTAAAAAAAAGATGTCTTTCCTCACAATTTGCCCTACCTACGCTAATGTAATAAAAGGCAATTTAGTCTCATGTCCTGTTTGTCAAAATAAACACCTGGAATAAAAGCTTGTCCCCTTCTCTTTGCCCGCTGCAGCGGTGTGTGTGTGAGTCAGCAGAATAAACAGTCATGTATATACCTTTTCAGGTGTGTTGGTGTGTTCTGTCGCGTTGACAGCTGCTTTCAGATTGGACTCCGTCGTCCCGTTCATTTCACCTGACTGAGCCTGCCACATTCATCATCCCCAAGCACGCACACACACACACATACACACAAGGTATTGGAAATGTATTAATTTCTGGGAAACAGCCAGAATAAAGACAGAGATTGAAAACAGGCAATGTAGAGCCCTGGGTCTCGGGCTGTGATCTAAACTCAGGGTTGTTGTTTCTTTTATGGATAAATCCAAGATGACCTAATTGTGATCTTGTAATTGATTGCTTTGTATAGGCAAGAAACACCTAAATAATGGTACAAAAATACTTGGGTGAACAAATATGCTTTGCCTTTTAAAAACCTAGGTGAAGTCATGTTTGCATCTGTGGCTGTGTATTTGTTTCCTCACTCTTTGATATTCTTCCTTGGCCTTGCTCAGCAGTTCCAGGATGTCAATGGGCTGTGGCTCCGCGATGCCATTTGTCCTCCCTGGCTCCGCCCTCTCTGGTGACCCTCTCTGGGCGTGGTCTGCTTCTAGTTTTACAATCCTACGGGAGAGTGAGAGCTTGACACATTTGTCTACACACCCAAGTGTTATGTGTTAGATGTGTATTGATGAAAGTAGAGCTGCCTTTGGATGAGTGTCGTCTTTTACACCCTTTAGGTGTTGGCTTCAAACACAAAAGAGATGAGTCCAACTACTTACTTGACCATCAGCTGAGCAATGCGTTGACAGTCCCTTTTGTCGTAGAACCAAATACTGTAGATACCCACTGCAAGAAAACAAAAACTGTATGTTACATCGTCTACACTGGCCAAAGAACAGAACCAGCAGCATTATATAACACATTGAAATATTAGAACCACCCAAAATAGTCTTAGTACTCAACTTAGCCTCAACTTTTCCAGATGTCTCAATGATGATGTAATGATGTAATGTATATATAGTAGTGACGAATTGGATTCGGCTCCCACCACATACGACTAAGATTGAAAATAAATGGAGATTCAAAAAGAAAATAAAAGAGCCCATTATTCGTAAAGAACTTATATTTTTCTAGTTTAAAGCTTTATGTAATGTTTTGAAAGTCAAAGTTGTTTTGTATTTGTAAAATCATTTGGATTGTTATTTTTTATTTTATTTCATTTTTTTTTATTAATTCAATTCTGTAATTTTATTGTATTATGTTTTGATTGTCATGTATGAGTGTCTGGACCCCAGGAAGTGTAATGTATTTCCCCTATTGTCTAAGTTTGTGTAATAAACCTTTAAAAAGCTCTGTAACATTTGAAGACAGCAACACGGCAGCTTCTCAGTTATAAGCTGTTAGTTTTGCATTGCTTGTGTGTCATTTGTATGTGTGAAGAAACACTGGCATGTTCAAGGTCCCTGAAGCATCTATGGTAACCCAGCAACCTGAGTGTTGCTGTGGCATCTGGTGCGACCAAGGGGAATACGGAGAGGTGTAAACAGGTAGAGTTGTAGAGGTAGAGCTTTTCTTCAGAATGCTCTCTAACTCCGGGAGTTCACCAGCAGACAAATTAAAAGTTATCTTTATCTTCCTGTGGAAATCATCCTGGCAGTTTCCGTCGTTGCTCTTCAATCAAGCGTCCATCCTGCTCCTGATGCAGCCTTCATCGTTACGTCTCGGCTTTTCCTAATTCGCAACACGGGGGAAGTAGGTCCTTGAAGCCTCCTGAAGATATTCTCTCTCAACATTGGAAACCTGGATAACAAACTAACGCTGACTGGAGTGTGTTTGACCAATTGGTTTCTGGGAAGAAGCAAATGATCTGCAGCAGATAAGTGACATTACAAGCCAATGGAATAAACGCCAGGAAAGGAAACTACTGGGAAGAATTTACTCTTAACAGGCTTAAAGAGGCTTCTCCAACACACCCTGAGGATACTGTTAACCGTTGTTTTGCTATTTCTCTCGGTTCGACCCACCACTCTGAGGAATTAAAGATGTCGACGACGGCACTTTGACTTGAGCTGAAACTGCATTGGAAGCTGCTCTGTCCTGGATACAAATAAGAAATCATGTCTTCGATACCAGCCAAGCTGACTGGCAAACCAAGTCCAAAAGCAGAGCCGTCTACTCTGACATTGACCCTCGCCATGTTATTTTTCCTGATAAGCAAACAAATGGGAAAACATTCTAATTCCTTAATTGTTGCCTTGATGAAACTGGTGTTCAGACTTCTGATGGATTACGTCAGTGGTGGTGCTGTCACTTATTTTCTCAAGATCTGAGGACTTTCATCGCTCCTTTCTTTTCACCTTTCTTCATGTTGAATTCATTTCAAAAGACTTATCTGACTGCAAAATTAGCTTGCGGAAAAAGGTTTTAGAATTATAGAAGTAATCAGATTCAACAAGCTAACGCACAGGGGGGTTTTTTCCGTTGATTTTGCTCCGATGCAAAATGATACCTTCTGTAGTGAAACCGAGCTGATACTGCTGAAATCTGGAGGGAGCGTGAGGTCATGAGTGCAAAAGGCTCCTCAGAGGAGCTTTTCTTACTCAATGCGTCTCCAAGACATTGTAGCGGCTTCAAGAGGACGGGAAAAGAGTTCCAGAGGACCCTGAGGAGCTGTTTGCTCAGCCTATTCAGAGGTACCAATTTCACCTAATATATGTGTGATAGAGAAGGTCAAAGCCATGGAATTGGTGCTTTCAATCACGTGAACAATGAATATGTTGTTTTATAAAAAAATCTTCTGTACCACAAATGTACGTAGCTTATAGAGCTATTATGTTGCTTTTAAATCTATTTCCCACTGACATTAGGGACATCTCTGGGACTGAGTATTGTCAGCGATTTCCTGAATAGGTTCATAAAGTTCAGATTCAATATACCAAAGAGATATTTCATTACAATTTCAATTTTGCTTTGCTATGACTGAGATTCTTAAAGAACTAATGCAGTACATTGTTCATCTAAACTGGTACATTGAAAAATTTCAATAATTTTTACTAACAGTATATACTATATCTTTTTTTATTTAAAACTAATGCACAAGCAATTCACAGTGTGAGGCTGTGTCAGAGCAGTAAAGTGAAACATACAACCAGGAGATTACCTGAGTTGAGGGGAACTACACATGTGGTTACTGTCAGTTTAATAACAGAAATGATTTTTTGAACTCCAGTCATAATGCACAGCATTTGAAGTTTGACCTACTAACCTCTGACCTGGATGATCAAATCAACTTTTATTTTTATAGCACTTTTCATACATTAGGTAGCACAAAGTGCCTCACAACAACAACAACAAAAAAAACCCCATAAACGACAAAGAAAAACCATGAACCCAAACCTCCCACCCCCACAAATGATATAATCTCCGACCGCTGCACGGCTCATTCTGATAATAACGATTCCACTTCGGCAATCGGGTCCATTTGTAGTGCAACTAGCCGGAGCTTTAGTAAGTCCAGGTTGAGGAGAGGAAGCCTGTGGAAGCTGAACTTTGTCCAGCTGCTCATTTTGTTCTGACAAGTCGGAAACACGCAGAAACAAACCATAGCATTAGTAGTAGCAACTTTCAGGTAAACAAGCCGCGCCATCGGAGATGATGTCATCCAGGTCAGAGGTTAGTAGGTCAACCTGCAGACCCCGGATGTTGATAACAGCTAACCCCAGACTCAGAGGGGAATAGCACTAGCGTATCATTACAAAATATTGGTGAAATGAACGAGCTTCGCGTGGATAATGTGTTATTTAGAGGCTGCATTCCGCTGCTCTGTAGACTCACATTATATGGATATACGCGGCTCTCGGCCGGATCTAATTTCGTCGGAAGGACTTGTAATGACACCAAAGTTGTCTGGGTGAGAAAATGATCGTATTTTATGCTAGAAATAAGGTCCAGATTGTAAAAAACGGCAATTCCCCTTTAACACACAGATGGACGGACAGACAGAGAGACATAGACAGATGCTCCTTGCATCAATAGGCCTGGAGTTGAAGCACATCGTATTTGCACTATGGTGTTTTATTGGTCTCACAAAAAAGTTAAGAACTGGATCAGAACACTGAATAGGTCTCTTAAGCACATGTAAATGTGTACGATATCTAATATCTTAGCACTTCTACCCCCACAAAATACTCACAGTTGCCATTTCTGTAGAGCAGGAAGGGATCCTGCAGCTGGAACTCCAGGTCTTTGTTGATGGGCTCCACCAGATTCTCTGTGCTCAGTCTGTTCATGATGGTGAAGCCATGGCGAGGGGAGGCAGACCTTGGATAACAAAGAAGAGAAATACTACAATTATTATCTGACAGGACAAAATGGAAAGCATCACCTTCCTCAATCATACTTTTCATCAACAAAGTGAAAGTTTTCAATATTCAATTCAAATGACTGAACAGGAAATGTTTCGTGGCGTCTTTACTTAAGGTGGGACACTACAGGTGAATAGTGTAAAAAAAAACATTGCTGGAGTTGTTGGATTGTGTATTTGGTGAGTTTGATGAGGGTTTGTTGAGCAGCTTGCGTCTCTGCCCCGTGGATCTCAAAACAACATGCACCAATAATTCAAGGTAATGAGCCTACTCCTATGACTATATGGATTATAGCCATACGTGAATTTGCCAAAATGTTGGAACCATCTCTTGAAAGCTGAGGTAGGCAGGATTTGTTCTGAAAACAAGCCTACAGCTCCCGGTCTCTATGACCAATCAAATCTATCCTGGTCTGGGGGTTCCTGGTCGGTCCTAACAAATTGGTAGGACATAATAGAGCCTCCCAACAGAGTAGGGCCAGCCCCTCAACCAATCAGGAACCCCCAGACCAGGATATATTTGATTGTTCAAAGGTACGGGGAGCTGTAGGCTTTTCAGGCTGCTGCATACAGAGAATAGAGAATCACTCAGTACGTTTACATGCAGAGCTTAATCGAGCTATGCTCAAAATTCGATTTTGGCCTCTAGTCGGACTTCTGTCTGATCGCCCCAACCACACAAACCTTTCCTTACTGATAGCTGAATAGGAAAACACAATTTTCTCAAGAAGAAAAAGTTTATATTGTAATTTTAAAATAAATTCTGCCTACCCCAGCTTTATGGAAGCAAATAAATAGGTCAAAACCTCATAATTGGTCAGTACATGAAGAAACTATGTAATTGCTGTACTGTTAACAAATATCTAAAGCATTCACAACTTATGGAAATACACAATCTGGTGGAGTGTGATGCAGAGCCATTGTTTGCACCAGGCTGTGCGGAGAGGAGAGGCCGTTAAAGCCTGGTTTAGGTTTACAGACGCGTCTGTATCGTTTGTTTACAAACGCTGCGGCCTGCACGTGCGCTGAATACGTCAAATGACAGCGCAAAGAGACGCAACGCTGAACAAGGGAACAACATTCAAAAAGGTGATTATGTGCTTACCTGGCGTAAACAAACAACGTGCCCTCTATTTCGGTCTTCTCCTGAAATGAAAAGTAACATTGTGCGTCAGAAACGACGGCAGCTGAGCCGAATATTTGCCGAATAAAGGCAACGGACGCTGACTGTAGTCGCTGCCAGCTAGCCTGTGTTAGCTAAGGTAAGCTAACGTTCATTTTATAACCAACAAGTTAGTGAAACACATGCAGGCTGACACTCGTATCAAAATGGTGTTTACGTGAAAGTGTGCGGATACGTCACGGCCTGATAAATACTAACTTGTTTTTAATTTGTGTTTTTTGTTGTTTGTTGTTTTCGTTGAGCTAGCATTAGCATGCTAAGAGAAGCCATGAAGCCGTTTTTAGGCCTCGAGACTCTTACCCATTCGTTGGCTTTGGAGTTGAAGTTGTAGAGCGCCACTTGGCCAGTGACGTCCAGCAGTTTGTTTATGTACGGGTCTTGTCTCTGTAGAGCTGCTAGGCTCATCATGTGGCCAGCATTTACGGTCTCCATCTTGGATGTGATTGTTGCTTCCTCACGCTCGTGCATCTGCAAAACACTCAAAACTTCCGCTGTCCCCGGAAATGGTGGCTAGGCTGTCATCGGATTTATGGTAAATTGAAACCATATCATCGCCACCTCCTGGTGAATTACAGGACCAATAACATTTTTCACATTAATCCTGACATCCTGTGTCCTTTAGGGTAAAAAGAAACAAGGTAGCATGCCGTCATTATTTATAAAAACATGTTGAAAGGGCCTTATCATTCTAACTGAGTCTCAGCTACAGTATCAGCTAGCTCAGCTATCAGTGGTAAAATACACGTGCAGTCTCTTTTTGATTGCAGCTAGCAGTTTTGGGGATGAATATTTTCCACAGGTGATGAACCTAGTTTGGTAAAATGAGATAAAATAATCCTTTATTCGTCATTTGATGGAGAAATTAACAAAAGCACGTCGAGATATGTAGCCTAACCTATATATTTTTTTCTTGTTTTAAAACAAGAAGTTGCTATTTTTATGCTGTGGTCAAATGATTTAAGACCTTTATATTTAAAGCTTTAAAAAAGCTAAAATAAAAAATAAAAAAAAGATCATATTGAAGCCTAAAAGCGTTTTACTCTGCATGTGTTACAGATCAGTACATTCAGCAGAACCATTGGTTGCACTGTAAATAATACAACATTTTGTTGACATAAAAAAAGGACTTTTGAATACTTATGTTTTGTTTTTTTTTAAGTTAAATTCTAGTCTCAAAGAAAATGACTGGAGAATTTCCACTTTACCACAATTATACAAAATGTAAAGAACTCGCAAGGGAAAAAAAACATTATTATCAGATAAAACATAGATACAAATACATGCAATTGATTTGGTCAAGTGATGTTACAGCTGTCTGCATCACCTGCCTCTGTTGGAGGAATATTGGAACAGGGATTATGATGGGAGGATTACGCCCTACCATGAAACTGTTATCCTCAACACAGGCGCAGGTAATCCAATCACTGGTAACCTTCCAGCACAGCTCCGACAACTCATTTCCTCTCAAATCGCAGTGAAGCGAGGGCAGAAACCGGTGCTATGAAGCCCCTGAGAAGAGCCAGGTGACAGAATGCCGTTCATTATAAGGGGAAGACCCCTGAGGGGTAAGTCCAAACTCTTTAGTGGTTTAACCGGGGGAATGGGATGAGGGCTTTGTGTTTATCCTCCCAACCCAAAATGGTCCTAGCAGGACAGAGAAGCATGCAATAGATTCCGCCAGCTAGCTATATTTAGTTAGTTTTGCACTTTCTCTATTGTATTGCAAGCATTTCAGCCCTGGGATGGACTGGAGACCGGTTTGGGGTTTATGCTGCTCTGCCTTCACCTTGTGTCAGCCGGGATTGGCTCTAGCCCCCGGTGATTCTGCCTGGATAATCAGTATAAACAATGTATGGATGGATATAGTGACTTAGAGACTGTGTCATGGCAGCAAGTTGACACTGAGCTGTGGACAGATGAGCTATGCAATAAGCGTTACCAGGGATAGTTGTAACATTGGTCAGTTATAATGCTTCCAATTTCTCCAGCCAGGAACAAGTTAGGGAGCACCTGATCCCCTCTGCTCAGAAACAAAGTAGCCAAAGTCATTTCTGTAGAGCTTTAAACAGTTAAATGTCATGTTTACCATGAGTCTGCAGATATTCCTATGTTTTTTGTTGTAAATTACGCTATAGTCCATGACTAGAGTAACCCTAATGAACACGCTTTGGGCACTGCCGTTCTGTGTTTATCACTGTGCCACAAGGTGCTTCATTCACACAAATGCTAGGGTTATGTAACCCTGTTTTCTGGAGCTGGTAGCATCCTCAGGGTTGTGGGTAATGCAGGTTACCAAGGGTGTTCCAAAATTATTATATTATAACTGACAGACCTTAACCTTTACCTGGAACTAACATGAACTGGCAGTAAAAATATGTTTTAACTAAATATTTTAAATACTGCACTCATAAACTGACAATTAAACGATGGACTAAATTAGATAATGAATCAAACACTACTGCACAATCTAAAATCCTAGGATAATAGGCAATGTAACTATAATTTCATATAGGCTACTAATAGATAATCAGTGGGCTAGTAGCCTATCAACAATAATAAAAGGGTATAATTAATAAGTGTAGAATTGTTTTTACAGTTTTCCCTCCCACAAGATCAAATGAAAACATGTCAAGCCAAATCATGTTTGAGCTCATATTCAGAGATTAGCTGTTTGAAAGTTTCAGCAACAGGTGCATTTAGACCAGAGTTTGTGGACTGCGATTCCAGTAGCTAAAGAGACTCTAGATCCCTGTCCACCCCTCCGTCCATCCCTCCGTCCACCCCTCCGTCCATCCCCAGCCACACAGACTCACAGCCATTGACAGCGGTGGATTGACTGCCGCTGTCAGCGCGTCCACTCGGATCCGCCGTGAATCTGCAGGCAGACACCCGGATGTGGCAAAAATGTTTGGCGCTCCTGGGTCTGCGCTGGGGAAACCTCTCACATTTCAGGTCAAAACCACGGTTTCCCAACGATGAGTTGAATTTGAAACGGATTCTTTCGATGTTGACTCGAGGATGCAAGAGGCAGATGAACAGTCTGAAGGTAAAATGGTGCGCGGAGCTGCAGGAGCGGAGTTGGAGGAGCGCTCCATGCTTAATTCTCTGAAACGACGGCCTGAGTCGCGTCTGCCTCTCAGATGCAGTTAACGTTGTCAGCGCCTGTTGGAGGCTGCATGGATGTAGGTTAGTCACAGCAGTCCACAGGGGTATAGTTTCGGTGTGTTACCGTTAAAAATGTTGTCTGCTACCTGTAGGCTATTTGGTCGGATGTTGTGGTGAAGTGTTGGGAACATGTGACAACTTGTTGACGATGCTTCGATCGTTGTTGCGCCCCCCAGAATTAACGGAGCGACGCTAAATCATCACTTTTTGGATGATGTTCTGTCAGGTTTTAAAAGTGGCTCAGACGGACGGTGAGCCGCTGTTAAAAGCCACTGTGGCGCAGAGTTAAGTGTGGAGCAGCGAGGGGTGATGTGCGACATCCAGACCAGCAGCAGGACCACATACACAGGGATCATCAAACAGCCAGCCTGCTTTACACCTGCGCTGGATGGATGAGGAGGCTGATAGGCTCCTATACTTTCTCCAAAGCAGGGATGTTGAACTATAGCGTGTTGTTTTAATTTCTTCCCCGCTCCTTTCAAAAGAAAAAATGTTCCCACACATAAGATTGAGGTATATGATTAGTTCTGAAGAAGGTTTTTTGATGAGGGATCATTGTTGGTTATCTGTGACGAAGCTACTCCCTGATGCGACTCCACTGTAGAGGCAGCACGGTGACTGTCACGGACACATTACTGGGCGTTTTCATTGATTTCAGCCACTCTCTATGTCTCTCATGAACAGTGATGGAAACAACAGCGTTGTAAAATAACGGCGTTACTTTTTTCAGCAACGAGTGATCAAAAAAAGTTACTGTTTCCCCTGTTGGTTAGTTCCATATATGGGTTAAGGGGGCGAGTCCAAGTCATTTGAGATAGGCTATTAAAAAAAAAAAATGTTATAAAATGTTTTTATATATATATATAAAAAAGGAACGCAATAGTTACTGGTAACTAGTTGCTATTATAATGTAGTAACTAGGCTACTAACTCAGTTTCTTTTTGAGGAAACTAACTAGTAACTATAACTAATTACTTTTTAATACTAACGTGCCCAACACTACTCATGAATGACAGCTGCCCCCCCACCCCACCTCCACACTCCCTTCAAACCAGCTCCTTTCTTCCTCCTCTCACTTCTCTGCCCATAGTATTTTTCTACATCTTCATTATCAAGTTCAGTCTTCATCTTTATTTGTCCTGGTGGATAATTAGGCCCACCTGCATGAGGCAGAGTTTATGTGACAATTGCATCTGTTCTAATCTGCGTAAATTGCAAAATGAGTATATCCAGTCCTCCAATCACAGCTCTTTGTGTTTGTCCTAATTTCATTTTTGCACTTTTCAGCTCACAGAAAGAGAAAAGTGATTACATACCCGCTCTCACTGATTCATAGCTGTTGGGCTTTTTAACCTGGCCCGTCAAATAAAATTGTCCAAATTATAGCAAAGACCTCAAACTTTGATGCACTAGTAAAAAAGCGTGACCAACAACACTGCTTCCACTGAACCTGAATGTAATTTTTCTTTTACTTTGAGGTAATGGCTTTAACATTTATATTAGTTCACACACAAACACTCTCCATCCATCTGATACCAGCTCGTCCATCAAATTTAAAAACTCGTTGTGGCCCCTGAGCCAAAAAGTTTGTCCACCCCTGATAGCGCATATACAGCGAGTTATAACTTATGTTCATTTTTTCCAGTTATTTGGAACTTTTCAATTTGAAGTGATATAATGAAACATGGTTTGAGGTACAACTATTCAATTCAGTTAAGATATTAAAAGACAACTGCACTGGCCACTGATTGATGACTCTTGAAACTTTTCAAACCAAAACTGTCAATCATTGAACATTTAATTCAGTATTTGTTTTTGAATGCACACAAACAACAACAACAGGAACGTCTTCTCGTGGTCTGGGCGTTCTAACACTTGTGCAACGGTTGTCTACAAAGGGACATAATATTTCTAGGTGTTTTTATTTATATGCACAAATTGAAAATGGTTTAACCATCCTGTCTGTGTCTCCCCTCTCCCTATAGGGGCACAATATGCCAGCAATACAAGGACCACTCCCTCCACAGACCACTCGACGCTCTGGTCAGAAAGCCACGCCTATCTACATCAGCTCCATCCGCCAGAGCCTGTGCAAGCCCCGGCCAGCACCGGCAAACCTGTCGGCTCCCCCTACGGCCTCCTCGGGGCCAACAGTGGCATGCCAGGCCCTGTTGGCCCCGGCGTCAGCCCAGTCCTCGCTTGGCACGCCGCCATCAGTGCCGCTCGCCAAGCGCAGGACGATGTCCCAAAGCCTGACATGAGTTCCCGTCCCTCAGTTTGCACCACTGTCCCGGCCCCCGCGGGCTCTCTGGCACAGAGGAAGAGGCAGCAGTACGCCAAAAGCAAAAAACAGGGCGGGTCTACCAACAGCAGGCCACCCAGGGCTCTGTTCTGCCTCACCCTCAACAACCCCATCCGCAGGGCCTGCATCAGCCTGGTGGAGTGGAAGTATCCTTTAACCTCAAGTGCTACCCAGGCACTAGTTGAGTGTATGTTTTGTTGATGAGTTGATGTATAATTAAGCAATATATCATGACAGGCGAGTGGTATAATGAGCATATACCACGGACTGGACGATATATTGCTTTTATAAAACGGTTACCAATTAAGGCATTATGAAAGAGGGATACGCAATCAAAAGTTAACCTTAAACATGTGAATTCAACTACTTTAGTCCATTTTTTAACATCATAAAAACATCAATTGTCTTTTGCTACGGACTGTAACCGTCCGTTGTCATGGATACATGACAACAACTTCCATTCATACCAGTCATACGTGCCTGACGCGGAGTGATAGCCTACGCTGTGATAAGGCTTTAGAATAGTAGCCGTGGTATATGCTCATTATACCACGGTTAACAACCAATCAGATTGCCGGATTTATACATAACTTAATCAGTTCCTGAAATCTAGAAGCACTACAAGCACAAGCACCTGCATGTCTCTCTGAATGATACACACAGAGGCGTACAGGCTTACTCTTAGATTTTCCTCCTCCATTAGTCTGTACCTCACTGCCACTGGGGTTAAGAGCCTTCAGCCATATTGTCATGCATACGCTCTTTATCTCCAGTACTGTACCTGCACTTAATCATCTTCATCTTTACAATGCAATTATTGCATTTATTCTGTATCTCATACCTTGCAATTGTCTGTTACTGTGGTTGTTGAGTGGCTTGAAAGGTGCCTATCATTAGGTTATTTTGTTAGGTAAAACGTGTCATTATTATTGTTTTCTGCAGTGACAGATACCAAAATACAATTCAAATAGGCACTCTTATCATAAACAGAATCATGACAAATGTACAAAGAACTTCCAAAACCTCTCTATGTTTTCCTCAACAGTGTTTCCAGACCATTTGATATCTTTATACTGCTGTCTATTTTTGCCAACTGTGTAGCCTTAGCCATTTACATTCCCTTTCCTGGAGACGACTCCAATTCTACAAACCAAGAGCTGGTGAGTACTGCAGAAAAATAATGGTCTGTTGTTTTTTTAAGTATATTTTTGGGGGCTTTTTTGCCTTTAATGGACACCCCAGTAGAGAGAGAGACAGGAAATAGTGAGGCAGAGAGAGGGGGAATGACATGCAGCAAAAGGCCGCTGCGGGATTCGAACTTGTGCACAATGTGATGGTACAGAATTGAAATGTTTGAAGTGTTTGTTTCAGGATGGGATAGAAAGTAGTTTGAACTTTGGAGCTTTGGTGAATGGGCCTAAGGCTACTTTAGTATCAATAAGAGAATGAAAGGCTGGTTGAATGGAGATAAAGAATTGGTGTAAATGTGTTTTTTTGTTTTTGTTTTTTCAATTGTAATTATTTACAGTTGTCTGTGGATGTGGCTCTGCAGATGTTGCCTGCTTTGTTGTACAGCAGCGGTTGACAGATTTTTTCACACTCACGCTCTGTGCTGCTGGCTGCTCGTGTCACTATTTGTCATTGTCCAGGTTACGCACAATTGCCAGACAACACACCTTTGCATGATTGTGAGTGGCTGCATGTGTGAGTTGCGTCAGAGGGCTTTCCCAGCAATATGTGGATGGATGTGTCAGGTTTCACACACGCACGCACACACACACACACACACACACACACACACACACACACACACACACACACACACACACACACACACACACACACACACACACACACTCTCCCTCTCTCTCCCCTGCACACTCAGTCCCTCGCACCCACTCACCCACCTTCTCTTATGTAAAATGATTCACATACTCAAATGTACAAACGCACAAAGTCACTGCAGGCCGTGGAATTTCCTCTCTCGCATCTTTAAAACATATTTTTTCATTGAATGCAACAGCAGATGTTGGATGTGTCTTCAGTTTTCCTGGTGGGAGGAGGGTCTAGGTGAGAATAATGCAGTATGAATGTCGTCACTCCAGCATTCTGACTGGAGAAATAAGACAAAACAAGTGAAGTCTAAGTACATCACTGTCTGACTGATAAAATATCTATAATATCTATAATATCTCCATAGTAGTGGTCTAGTGTGGCAATGTGTAAAAATGAGGGAAGCAGTATCCTTAGATGTGTGTGAGTGTCTACACACTTATCGCACATTGCACAATGTTCATGTGTGTATGAACATTCATTCAGCTTTCGGTGTGTCTGTTCTGTCAAAGAGCATCTGGTTTTAGCATTTCTTATCTTTCATTTATTTTTAAGCACTCTATGAAATCACCATGGAAATGAAGTGGGAGTTGATAAATGATGTGTTTTCTGTTGTAATATCAAGAAACGTATTGGTCCATGGTCTCCATAAATATCATGTGCCCCTCAGTCATTTTGCATGGTTTGGCATAATAACCATGACCCATGATTGCAATTATAGGTTTGACTTTGATTCTTTTTAGCTGCAATAGTATAGTGCATGAAGGTGTGCACAAAATCAATAAAAGATAGAATCGTGACTCTGTCAAATTCAAAATTAATTCATAAATTCCAAAAACTTGATTCATATTTTTCAGTGCCACTTTACATGTTTCCTTCCTGTTTACTGATTTGAATGACATAATATTAATGATAATAATATTTGAAGATTTGCTGGATGTTTCATGTAATTAAGTCATTACATGACTGTGCTTTAACTGAGGAAATGTCTGTACTATGGGTTTTATTTTACATAAGAGAATGTGTGTGACTCATGGGGCCGAGTGTGCACAGGAGGAGAGAGAGTATGTGTGCGTGCGTGTGTGTGAGAGAGAGGGAGAGAGAGAGAGCAGGTTGGGGGATTAAGCGTGGCAGTAGATTAGTCGTCAGTAAATTAGTGTAGGTTACGGAGAGAGAGGGGAGAGAGAGAGTGAACAGGCCTTACAACAAGAAGGAGCACATGGAGACATTTGATTCTGGGGTAACAGACTGCAAGTGAAATAAATATATATATTACACACATGCTACCCTAGGCCTATCATAAATGTTAGATGTCACCACAAATAGAACATGCAAGTAGTAATTTGAATGGTGTGTTGTATCTAAGCCACAGTCAGAGTCTTATTTTGTGAAACCTGTCTGGGGACACAAGGATTAGATTTAGTGGCCAGTGATGGACGGTGAACATTTAATACTACTGTTGACAAACAGAGATCCTGAAGGGAGAGGTGGACGACCATGAGAGCTGATTGTTTGGATAACGCTTCATTTTAGTTGGACATGTTTTCCTTTTTTGGACACTTTGGGATCTCAACTGAAATCGAAAATTGAGCTATTGGAGTTTGACAAGTCTGGTTAAATATCACGAGTTGGTCATGAGTGAAATAAACCATATTGAGACTAAAGTATAACGCGCAGGGCCGGCTGCTGGCATAAACACTCGTTTTGTTAGGGCCACAACCGCTGGGTTGGGGGTCACATGATCAGAAAGGGCCCAGGGTTCAATTAAATTCATTTGACACATAAACATTTGTGTGTGTGTGTGTGTGTGTGTCTGTTCATTCAGTCGTAAGCAGTGTGTGCGATTTGCGTTTGGAGTGTTTTGGGGGCCACAAACAAAATCTTGTTCAGGGCTCCTAGGACCGGCCCTGATAATGCGGTGTACCTCTGTTTTATTCATGAAGCATATCAGATCAGTGTTTTAAGATTGAAGGGGTTGATCTGGCAGTGACCACCTGAACCATCATTTCACTTTTAAATCAAAAGAGAGTTTGTAAGATTAAATTTATAAGATAATGCCGGTCAGAGAAAATCTGATCAGTGTGTAGTTTGTTGGCATCATGAGGTCGTTATACTTTTCATCGCTTCAACCTTTTTGATACAGCTGAATAAACAAAATGCTCATCATTTCTCTACATGTTTTTTTAACAACAGTTCAGGAACGTTTTGTGTATTTGTAGGTGGTTAAATAGTATAGTTTTTGATGATTTGATGTCATTATTTTGTGGTCTGATAAACAGAAAGTCAACATTAATATTATCTGAATATTATGATTTATGTTGACGTCGTCATTATTAATATTATAGTCAGATAGACCACACATCTCTCTCTCTCTCTCTCTCACACACACATATATTAGGGGTGACCTCGGATAGTCGACGATGCCCTGATTCGATTCAGAGAGGTTTGATTCGACTGCCAAAAAAAGAAAAAACTACATGAACAACAAAAGGCAAGATCTGACGAATCAGATTCAGCTATGAAAACCCTTAGTCGAGGACACCCTAATATACATTGAAACATGATAGATCTGACACCGTGATAGATCTGATCTTTTAACCACAATGAATAAGAATATGTTGAATTGTTGCTCTGCTCTGGCTGAACACCTGCTTCATAATCAGAACTGTTACATAGTCTGAGACATTCTCAACAGATGGAGGATGGGCAATAACTAATGAAAACCAAAAACATCATGGAAGGACTTACTGTAGAGGTACACTGTCGTCTCAGGATAATTAGTGCTGTGGTGCTGGTGCAGTGTGTAGGCCCAGTTTACCAAACTGGTTGCATTCAGTTTTCATCACTGGACTGGATCTCAGCTGCGTGTGGGTGAGCCTTTACATGAGCAGCATGAGTCAGAGATCAAAGGGTAAATCATCTTTTGGATAATGCAGAGTTGGATATTGGAGATAAAACCATAGTAAAAAAAAAAAAAAAAAAAAAACTGATTAAACCTTAAATGTTTTAAGGTTCCCCAGACAGGCCATGACATCACAGAGTAGAAAACCATCCGCCCAGTTATGGTTTTGTTGTACCTCAGAGTCTCAATGAGTTTAAGGATTCAGTCGGGTTGTACAAAAAAAAAAAAAATGATGCGCACTAATTCACATGAATCAGAATTGATACAGAAATTCTAAAAAAAAATTGATTCATACCTTTCAGTCTTGTGACATAGTGCTAGTTTACATTGTTTCCTGACATGCATTCAGCTCCTCAGTCCGAGTGATGGGGTTGGTCTGTACCCAGGTATTACAGTAATCTGAGGTTGAGGGAAAAGAAATTCAACCCTCCCCATCACTGAGGGCAGGGTTTGTAAACTGTAGAAACTGTACATACTTTGTATTAGCTACTCCATTCATGGTGGTCCAGTACAGTGGTTCTCAAAACGGGCTCCAGGGACCCCCAGGGGTCCTAGAGAGGGTTAAAGGGGGTGCCCAACTTTTTCTCGAAAATTTTCCACTTTTTTCCAGAAATATTACATTTTTTTCCAAAAAATTATCTAAATTTTTCCAAAAATGCACACATTCGGCCCTAATTAGAACATATGTTAACTTAAAAAAAGTAACATTATTCAGTCTCAGAACAAACATTTGTGTATTTCTGGTGTTTGTTTCTATTTTGTCCAATGGGGGGGTCCATGGTCTAATTTGTGTCAGTTTAGGGGTAAAGTTAGAGAACCACTGGTCTAGTATAACTGAGCTGGATGGTGTCATATCACCATGGGGAAACTGTTGCCAGTGTATCATTTGCCCATGTGACCATGTGTGGCTGATCCTGGTAAACCTGTGACTGTAGAAACAATGGCTACATAAGCTTTGAAATGAGCTCCAGGTTAGCAGTGGCAGCACCGCACCTCTGAACATCATAGGTATACTGACATGTGGCATGTGCTGAATGACCTATTTGAATCATTTTCTAACTGAGAATCATTTTTGAAATGAATCAGAATCAAATCGAATTGTCATATTTGACCTCAGCCAGTTGAGTAAACCTGTGGATAGTTGTCGGGCAGGGGGTTTCTCATCACTTCATCACACTAATGTCTGGATTTTGATCAGGAGATAGTTACAATCTGCTCAGGAAAAGTACCACCTACCTGCAGCACATACAACATACAGTACTGTGTTTCACAAATGGAATAGCCACCAGTACAGTATCAGTTCAACTATATTTAAGTATAGTTTATGATGACAGGGGTGGGCAATTATTTTTCCTGGGGGGCCATACATGAAACCCAGATCGTTGCCAGGGAGTAGCAACCCTGCACTTTAATTTTACCGTTCAAAAACACACATGCACTCACTCTTATTCTTCTTATTATATCAAAAATGACTCCAAACAGCATCTTATTAAGAACAATTATTACATTAATACACACACATGTAATAGGCCATAATGATAATAATACATTTTATAACTATAATAATATCATCACCTCAGTGTGTGACAGGAGGAAGCACAGTTGCGATAGGCATTTCAAAATAAAATAAAATAAAGATCATTTTATTTTGTTTCTAAGAAAAGAAGCCTCATCAGTAAATTTGCCTGATTTGTTTTTGATTTCATGGGCCGGAGGGAAGAGTTGGATGGGCCGGGTCTGGCCGGCGGGCGTAAAATACGGCAGGATCTAGAAAGTGTGTTTGGACAGCAGTCCATGAGAACAGATTATTAAGTGTTGATAAAGACAAAATATGTAATTAATCATTTGTGTAAACACAATATGTTTTAAACACACTTCTTCTTCTTCTTCTGCCTCGTTATGTCTCTTTACTATGATCCAGAGATGTTGTATAACAGGATTTATATGACCTGAATGCTCTCAGCTGGGCCTCAGAGCATTCACTTTTACGTGGTGTAACTGTGTGCATAAGTGTGTCCATACACCCATGTTTATCAGACTGATGTGTGTTTTTGACTCCCGTGGATTAACACTCCCCTGAGCATGATACATCCGCCCATATGGAGCTGTGTGGACGCATGTGTACATGTGTGGGTTTACACGGGCGTTTTAGTGCTTGTGCGCTTCAGTGGGCCTTGTCTGTCTGTCTGTGCATTAACTTGTTGACACAGTCTTGTGAGATGTGATTTCTGGGTTGCACATGTTTGTGTGTTGTCTTGGTGTTTGCATGTGTGTGAGTGAATGTGATTCAGAGAACAGAATGTTAGGTTGCATCATCTTTCTGTCTGTGAGGGATTAAAGGTTTAAAACAGAGGGGAAATGAGACACACTAAGCAGCGCACTACTCCATCCAGCACGTGAGCATAATGTGGATGAATCTACGTTACCCACTTGTTAAAGCAGATATCAGTGGAATGTTTTTGTTAATATAAGTCCTAAATAGTCCTATTTTCCGTCAGCAATCACTTACATGAAGTATTTCAGCCTAAACACGAGTCTCTCCGTCACTCTGCTCTGCTGTAACCCGAGGAGAAAATTTTCCTTGTGGGATACAAGTGTTATCCAATGAGGAGAGAGAACGGCATGAAGGGCTGTGTGTGCAGCCAAGGGATGCGCGTGAATGTGGTGACGTAGCACGAGGACCAATTGATGCCTGACAAGGGCGGGGGCTGCTAACTCATGGTGCGTTCAAAGAAACTCGTACTTTGTGTTTTTCCTTCCTGTGAAGTCATACCAGTTCGATCTGGTACGAGTTCACGGGTCGGAAGTTACGAGTGGCCGTTATAGGGAACTTTCACAGACAACAGGATGGTAAAAACACGAGCTACGGGTTACCTGGAACGCTACCAAGTCGTAGTTGTGACTTGAAGCTGTAACTTACGGTTTCAAAAGCCTGCCTTGAACGCAGCATTAGCCGAAACGGCCGTGAAGCTGATATCTGCTTTAATGGGTCCATTTTCGATAAATATATCGTTTTGTCTTTATAGTTATTTTGATATTATTATTTAGTGTTCGAGTCGCCCAGCATTTCCTAGTTTCGGTTTCGCGGTCATGGGAATAACGCCACCGGAACGCTAGTTGGCATCGTTTATGATCGGAACTACGACGGTATCTTATCGTCTTCGAACCTCCGACTTTCGTTAATGAAAACATTCTTTGCAAATGTTTTTGCTTTCGTCTGTCAAGAATTTCACCATGCGATCGGACACTCATGGGAAATGTAGTGTGAAAACACTTTGCTTTCCCTTTAAAGGGGTAGTTCAACATTTTGGCAAATTGGCCCCAATGCCATAATCTCTATAGTCATAGCAGTAGGTTCGTTACCTTTATTTGTCGGTGCAAGCTATTTTTAGAACGGCGGAGCAGAGCCGCAAGCTGCTCAGAGCTACGCTACGGAGGCTAATGGGATTTCTTGCTTTCCCTAATCAGACTCATCAAATACACAATCCAACAACTCCAAAACGCTCTGGTGGACAAGTTGTGACCTGCACATTCACCACGCTATGAGATAATAACGGAACGTTATGAGACAGAGTTGTTTTCGAGGCAAATGTAGAGACTGCTTGATGAAAAACTGCCCCTGACAGGAACTCGCATCAACGGTTTTGCATGAATTTACCTCAAAAATAACTTGTCTCGTAACGTTCCGTTATTATCTCATAGCGTGGTGAATGTGCAGGTCACAAATTGTCCACTAGAGCGTTTTGGAGTTGTTGGATTGTGTATTTGATGAGTTTGATGTGGGAAACCAAGAAATCCCATTATAGCCTCTGTAGCGTAGCTCTGAGCAGCTCGCGGCTCTGCTCCGCTGTTCTAAAAATAGCTTGCACCAACAATTAAAGGTAACGAACCTACTCCTAAAACTATAGGGATTATGGCAATGGGCCAATTTGCCAAAATGTTGAACTATCCCTTTAAGGTTCACAAATGGCACTAAACTCATCTAAGAAAAGTTACTTGTATTCATGTACCATATAGTTTCTGTATCTTATTTCATAAATCATATCTATGATTATATATTATATATATGATTATTCCAAATATTTGACGCACCATCAGTATCATGCGACATTTTATCATCTAAAAACAAGAGCAAGTGGAGAGGAAGAGAAAGCGAGGGATCAATACATTGCAGTGGTGATCAAAGCAGGGCAACGTGTGACTGGTTGTTGACCTAGCCAGCTGTCAGCCCCCAGGGCAGCGTTTGATTTAGACATACACAGTCAAAAACAATACGCACAGATTCCTCACCCTCAGCTGTCACATTGGTGTATTTGAATATACAGTACTATCCATGTGTGCAGGTGGGAAGAAGATGTCTCTTTGTAAGTGTGCAGCCTTTGTTTAAGCTGAGATGGACGGATTGTGGTGCGTGTGGACACTGAGATGGATTTATGAATTTATGAAAAGATTGGTGAAGACGGACATTTAGCTCTGAACTGTAAAACTCAGTTCATCTTAAACCTTACCCTAACCCTATCTTCTTCTTGTTGTTGTCTTGTTGTTATGTTTCAATGCCTCAGAGCTGCTGAAACAAGCGAAAGGTTGAAGCATATTGCTTTTGGGTTGTTAATCTGTCCGTCTGTCTGTCCCATTCTTATGAACGCAGTCTCTCAGTACTGGAGGTCAAAGGTTAAAGTTTACCACTCAAAACTCCAAGTAAACCACTTTTAATGCAGCACAATTGTTTACTGATTAGATTTTGATAGAAAGGTCATAGTCCCAGTGATCTCACAAATCAATTTCGTCCTATCACTCAATCCCTCATCACTTCACTGTTGATGTCCTGAAAGGCAAGTGAATTTTATATTTTTACAGCATCTGTTTCTTTACTTCGTTGTTGTTGGGTTTTTTTTTTTCATTTGCAGGATTTTTTTTCACCTTGCCTCCCCAGGGTCATTTCTAAGGATGAAAACCAAAACTGTAGATCAAAATATTTTGCAGATGTAGGCTACTGTAGGGAGAGAGAGCTGGTACTGTATGACGTGCAGATGATCACAGTCTGAGTGATATGATGGAACATAAAGGTTAATGAAGTGTTTATTGTTTTTTGTCCAGATGTCTGCAAAATGGAGCTATTCACCTAACAGGCTACGTTTTATTTTATCTATGAGTTACTGTTAAGGCGGGCACTATGCAGAAAATCTGTACATTTATTGTTCTTATTTGAATATATTTGAATAAACCTGTCTGTTGCAGACAGTGGCAGGTTTAGCAGGAAGCAGCAGCTTTTGGTGGGTGATGGCAGGTTAAATGGAGAGATATGGGAGAGTGGGCTGGAAAGTGTGCAGTGGACCATAGTTAATGTTGAGCTCCATTTACCCTGCTGGTCTACATTCTGTTTAAGTTCACTTGCTGTCCATGCGTTAGGCTGCAGCTGATTGGAAAAAAGAAAACACTGACATGTTTTTTTTTTTTTTTTGGGGGGGGTTACAAGATAGCAACTCAGCAATCTTTCTTATCAGTGCAGGACAAGTAGTCCATATGACTTTTGTTGAAGTGAGATAAATTTATTTATAGCACAATATATCATGTGTTTTATTTGCTGGATTAACCAGTGTGTGTGGCTAAATCAAAGTGTGTGTGCGTGTGTGTTCTGTGGTCATACATAGCTTCATTAGAACGTAGTCCGTCACTGTGAGTCACTTCCTTCCTTCTCTGAGCTGTCTTCCCTCTTCATCATTACCATGTTAAATATAAACTCTGTATAGCAACAGAAAACATTCCCACAAACGTCTCTTATATCGTAAAGCAGATGTCCCAGAAACTTTTCAGCCCACAACCCCCAAAATAACACAGACCATAGACTGGCGACTATCCCCGGAGGTGACCAAAAAATGTGTACACACACTAATAGGCATATCCAAACACAAAACAAAACAGAACAGCCTTACAACATAAAAGCAGAAAACCTCAGTCCAACTGTAGTAGTGAGTAAACATGTTGACATTGTTCCTGCACATTTATATGGGAATTTACAATGTTTCAGTGTTAATCTCACCTAATGAGATGGTTTAATTCTGGAGACCACCCTCCACATTGAGACGTGATCTGTAAATATTGAAAGGAGTTGTCACGAGCTGCAACACGAGTTTACCCGAGTAAGGAAAACGAATTTGATTGGTCGTTATCGAGCGGGCGGGATATTCAAAGCTTGGGGCGAGCCCGAGCTCTGTGTGTGTGTGCGTGTCTCAGACGTTTGAATGACGGATTACGGATCCAATATCAGTGGCTGGTGAATCGTGAGCAGGCTGACGTATAATTTGTGCGCCTGCGTTATCCAATGCGGGAAAAAAATACCACACTTTCATCCTGGATTTACTGAAAAATAGAATTTTGCACAAAGTTTGGCCTACATCGTCTGATAGATGAGTTATTACACTAATTTTATGACCCAGAGTGCATGGGCTTAAATTCAATTTTCTTTTCTGTACACCTTTAACAATTCTGGCTACATACGGTATTTCTAATCATTTTTAAATATTATTATGTGATTTCTGGAAACCATCTCGTGACCCCTCAGGAGAACCCCTGTTCTCTGTAAAAAATGTAAAAAATACTAACTATGATTGAGGAAGACTGCAATATTTGTTTCAGCAGGTTAGAGCTAAATACTCACCAGGAAATGATTTTCTAACATTTTCCTTTTATCTGTTTGTGTAAAATACAAACAGATAAAAATGAAAAGATATTAGTTTGTAATAACCCATGAATATTCAATAACGTAGATCACTGTCCTCTACGTTAATCATTTCAAAAATGTCTGATTCATTCCTCACTAGCAAACACGCTGCTTCATGTGTCGAATGACAAACGTATATCATTAGATTGTTCTAAATCAATAATGAAAGTGGCAGTGGATTGAATGATCAGGATATGTGATGATGTGATGAGGAGATTATCTGCAGGTTTATTGCTGGTGGGATAAATGAGAACTTAAGTCTCTTTGTAGCAGACAACAGGGTGCTGTGCTGTGTGAGTGAAGAGCCAAGACACCTGCAGCACGTCTGCTCCACTGGAAACCAGAAGTCAAACTGAAGAAGAAGTTCAACCTGCACAAGGCTTTTACACTCTATTAAAACAAATGCTTATTGTGTGCACATTCAGAATGTGGATTTAACTTTAAAACACTCATAATCTTACCAAGACAGCATACATTACGTAAGCTGCTGTATAGGAAACTGTGCCATGAATATAAAAACAATCCCCAATTTGTATATGCATCACAACAAGGAGGATGTTGTGTAGATAGATAGATAGATAGATAGATAGATAGATAGATAGATAGATAGATAGATAGATAGATAGATAGATAGATAGATAGATAGATAGAGGTTTTTTTTTTTTTTTAAAGGATCAGGTCAAGAACCTGACTGATTTTATTTATGGATGCCATAGAGCTCCAGGGCCCTAGTTTCTTAGACCGAGCGAAGTCTAAGCTCAGCGCAGCTTCGCCACGCCAACGGGGCTGGACCAGGTCCATTTCGCAAGATTCGTGGGCCGCGCAGTCAGACTTAGACCAGCGTAAACCCTCCCCTCGTCCCTCCCACCGGCGCAAACGGCGAAGAGGGAGGAGAGAGGGCGGGAGGGAGACAGAAGGAGGAGAGAAAGGCGTGGAGTGGGTTTGACACAGCCGAGTCAGATCTTCACCAATCAAAGGAGCTCCTCTCCTCACCTTTAACTGCGCGGAGGGCGATGCGCGCTGCAAGTTTGTCATTTTATACTTGGACTGGACGGAGGAGACAGCGACGCCAGAGGCCGAACCTCTCCCCGGAGGAAACAGCTGTTTCCCCGGAGGTCCGAGCTCAGAGTGACCAATAATGAGTTTACTAATAATAATACAAATATCCTTAATCAGGTTTGATCTGATACACTGAGAACCCCTGCCCAATGAAAGAAACAACAACTAATAAACTAATAAAGAAACTCACATTTATTCAAACCCTGTAAGCAAGATGAGAGGTATAATACAACATAAACAAACACCATGCGTAACGGATGAAATCAGCGTAAAGGACGCTCTCTCTCTCTCTCTCTCTCTCTCTCTCTCTCTCTCTCTCTCTGTCCTCCTCTCTCTCTCTCTCTCTGTCCGTCTCTTTTTTTCTCATTTTTTTTCTGTGATAGAGATGCTGAGTATACTGTAGTAGGCTATATACTGACTATCTGATACCGAGGCAGTGGTGGTGGACTAAGAGAGATGAAGATTTGTGTTTTGTTTTTCATTACGGCTGCCTGATGCGCTAATGAATTAATAAGTAAATAAATAAATAAATAAAGCGATCATCACAAGGGCAGAGTGGTATCTCAACACGGCAGCGACATGCAGTCATCCACCCTCAGTCCTGCTTTTGGGACATCCACAGCTGCTTTTCAGTGCCAGTTCGTCCCTGCTGTGTTAATTCAGGTGGAGTTTCCTTTACGCGCTGACAGCCTTTGATCTCTGCTTTGATCTGACGTCAGATGTGACGGGACAATCTATATATATATAAATTCACGTGTTGATTCCATTAGTTGCATTAAATAGTGGTTATTGTGGATATTTATTGCATTGAAATGTGTCTGGAACTGTGGAGATCTGCCTGTGAGGTCTTGGTGACGTGTGTGCACTGCAGGTCAGTCAGTCAAACTTCCACTGCACCTGCTGCACTTCGCCCTGCGCTGAGACTAGACCTGGTTGGAGGTGGCGAGCTTTCAGCGCAACCTCGGCGAGACATTTTCGCACAAAACTTCCACTGCACCAAGCTGAATCTGTGACGCCTCCCCCTGCTGCGCGGCCACGCCTATCTCAGCGCAGCGCGATCTACAAATCTCCCAATCTGACTTTGCGCTCGGCTGCGCTGGTCGAAACTTGCATTAGACCGGCTGCGTTACCTTGCGCCACCTGCGCTGCGCCAGCAAACTAGGGCCCCCAGTGATTGTCCAAAAGCTAATCCACCAGTCAAAAAAAACAACATATTAGTAGGCTATAGGGCTGCAACGATTATTTTCATTATCGATTAATCTGTCGATTAAACGATTAATCGATTAGTTGTTTGGTCAATAAAGTTTAAAATAAATGTTGAAAAATGTCAATCAGTGTTTCCCAAACCACAAGATAACGTCCTCAAATATATTGTTTTGCCCACAAACCAAGGAGATACTCAGTTTATTGTCATAAAGGAACAAAGAAACCAGAAATATTCACATTAAAGAAGCTGACATCTGAGAATTTGCACATTTTTCTTTGAAAAACTAAAACTAAAAAAAAAAAACACTACTCAAACCGATTATTCGATTATCAAAATAGTTGACGATTAATTTAAAAATCGATTATAGTTTGATTAATCTATTAATTGTTGCAGCTGTAGTTGTTAGAAACAGCTCCACAGACCTGTACAGTATACTGTTTACATATTTGAACTAGTTGGGTATATTTATAGTCATCCTGTTGCTCCTTCATTTTGTTTTACATACAGCACAGCCTGCTGCCGTGACAACTGTGTCCATGGAGACTTGTGCAGTTTCCGAAGAGGCAGGCTCTTAACATTAGAGAAAGAGAGAGAGGACAAGAGACAAGATAAGTGAGGAGAGGCAGAGTTAGGAGAAAGAGGAGATCAGGAAAGTGAGAAAAGAGATGAGGGGGTAGGATGGATGGACAGAGAGGAGGAGATAATTAGAGCAAGAAAGAAGCAAAGACACACAGGGAGGGAAGATAGGAGGCTAAGATGCCGGTGATAGAAAGATGACAAGGAAGAATGTAGCTGGGATAAGAGAGGGGAGTGTAAAAGAGGAGTGAAGAGAGAGAGAGAGAGGGAGGATTAAGAGGAGACATGGAAAACAGGAGATTAAATTTGCACGAGATCTGCAGTTTATGTTCTGAACATGGTCGTTGAGTTTCTGGCTGAGGTCATATTGTTGCCTCGGCACCAATAATGTGCGCTGGTATCATCATTTACTCCTGGCTATAGACCGAGCCGGCCATATGAGCACACACAGGTGCGCCGCATGTCCGAGCCTGCTCCCGTCCATCTTTATACCAACTCTGGACTAATCAGAAGGCCCTGGTGGTCAGCCAGGAGCAGTTTTGACTCCGTTTGTGACCATGCTCACTCTTTTCACATCGGGATTATGAAGGTCCGCGGCTAAAAATAGAGTCAAGCCAGAGCCGTACTGGCTTAGCGGGAAAGCCAATAGAGAGAAGAGAACAACTCAAATGCTAAATCATCAATAAACACCATCTGGGCTGATGCTACTTGCTCTGTGGGTGTTTCTGCTGCTCTCTTTGATTCGCTGCTATCGAGTTGAATCACAGGTGATGAGTGGACAGATGAGTGGTGACTCTGTGAGATGTGGTGGTGGTGGTGGTGGGGGGGGGGGGGGGGGGGTCTCAGGCACTACTTCCTTCCCATGCAATTATGTACATTAAGTGATTGGCAAGATAATTGATTTAAGTAATACAGGAATTACAGTGGTCTCCTCTATATGCATATCTAATATCAGAGGACAGACTGCCACATCCAGAGATGACAGAGATGTGGCCTGAGATAGAGAGAGAAAGAGAAAGAGAGAGAGAGAGGAAGGAGACAAATATACAAATCATCTTTCTTCACTCCTGTCTCTTGTTCCGAGGCAAAACAGGATTAGCATCACAGTCTCCCTGGCTCCTTCTTGACCTCAGAAGGTAAAGCAGCAATTTTACAGTAGGTCAGGTTACGTTGGCTGTTTTTGCAAGTCACGTGACCATGAACATCTTCAGATGATGATTAATGATCCGTTCAAGCGTTCATGATTCAACCACTTCAGTTATTTTAATGAATGCAGACAGAGAGAGAAAGAAAAGAGAGGGGTGTGTGTGTGTGTGTGGGGGGGGGGTTCCTACTTCATCAGTTAACGCTGATGCTCCTCTGCTCAGCCTGTGACTGAGGTCTGAAGCAACAGCAGCACATCCTCAGCCTTTCTGGCCCCTTATTAATCTTATTAAGGCCAATGGGAACATACAAGCTATTAGTAGCTGATTAGCCGCCTTCTGGCCGACTCACCTACAGGCACCACCTCACACACACACACACACACACACACACACACACACACACACACACACACACACACACACACACACTGACACAAACTCTTACATGCACAGAAGAATATATTCATGCATAAGCACTTACAAGATTTCTCCCAGATAGCTGATTTTGATGGAAGTTTGGTGGACAAAGGTGGAACTTCATCTGTCCCCTGTGTGTTGTGAGTCATAACATCTCTCTCTCTCGAAGCACTCAACTATTTGTGGCCACAGTGATCATAATAGATAATAGATAGAATATCAGACAAAATATATTGAACAGTTAAGCAATAACACTAAACTGTACAAAGTGAGCAGTGTGCCAGGATATTGCAGTAGTGCCTGAGTTTAAAATATACGTATATTTATAGACAGACCCACTTATCTACATTATTATTATCTACATTGCCTTGTCCTGACATCTGCTGATATACTGTAAATGCAATACAAGGTTCAAATGAAAGCCTGGACCTAGACTCACTACAAGAGCTTGACCTAATTATGACATATTGAGTCATTTGCCTGTGGTAAATCCTCAAAATCCAAATGTTTAGCCAGTGTTTACCCATGAGCAGCCATGATGGGGGGATGGAAGCATGGTCTGCTAGTGTTTTTTATTATCTATTCTAGTATATAATATAATACAGTATATGATAGATAGATAGATAGATAGATAGATAGATAGATAGATAGATAGATAGATAGATAGATAGATAGATAGATAGATAGATAGATAGATAGATAGATCACATGACAATGACATCATCAGTCACAGCTCTTGGCATTATGGGAGGGTGCAGTAGGCTACCTGTGAGTGGGGGATGACCGGGATTAGACTGGACACAAACACCACATACACACACTGATCTGAACCACATGGCATTGAGTGTTCTGTCAGCTTGTGTTATCATCACAGAGGGGTAGTGACATAGAGTGAACCTGCGTCTGCTCTTTGAGTCTGTGTGTGTGTGTGTGTGTGTGTGTGTGTGTGTGTGTGTGTGTGTGTGTGAGAGAGAGAGAGAGAGAGAGAGAGAGAGAGAGAGAGAGAGAGAGAGAGAGAGAGAGAGAGAGAGAGAGAGAGAGAGAGAGAGTGATTTTCCCAGTTAATCTATTGGCAGGGCAGGCATGATTGTGGGATGAGTCTCTCTGATCAATTCAAGCACACACATGACATGCTAGTGCATTAAGCATGAAAATCATCACATGATAGTAGTAGTAGTAGTAATAATAATAATAATAATCATAATCATAATTATTATTATTGTTATTATTTTTATAAGTGTGGCCTGCAGCCCCCTGGTGGGCTGTGAAGGCACTGCAGGTAGGCAGATCATTTATAATAAGAACATAAGAAGTATTCAGTGTCCATGATGGCTGGATCAAAAGAACCACCAAGTGCTTGTTTTTATGCTTCTGCCAATTGCCTCTGGTGATGAATAACTGGCTCATATAGTAAAATGTAGAGTGGAGTGGTTCTGGTAGATTGAATTGATTAGATGACATTCCACATCCGTTTGCAATTTGCCTAAAGTGCAGGAAATCATGCTGCATAATGGTGCCATCAGGACTGTTTTTTGTTGCCAGTTTTGCCTTTATTAGACGGGACAGAGAGGCAGGAAATCCAGCAGAGAGACGGGCAGTAAAGACTTGGTTGGCAGTTGAACCAGCGTTGGACTGCTTTAGGGGCAGCCATGCAGGGCCCATATGGGACGTGCTCTAACCACTCCACCACCCACACAATAATCAGGACTGGTTCTGTTTCTTAGCAGCACTCATCAGCTGTCCATCATCACAACATGAGAGACAAGTAAAACATTTCAAGACATCTACATCTTTGATGTGGCTTCTTCAACTAAGCTTGTATGGGATGAATATCCATGGAACAGTCAAGAATCTTTATAATAATAATAATTCATTCAACTTGTATAGCGCTTTTCAAGAACCCAAAGACGCTTACAGAGAAACAGGAAGGGTAGTGACAGACGGGGGGGACAAGCAAAAGACAACACAAACAGGTACAACAACAGTTACAGGTGATGAGGAGGGTTGAGAGGAGAGTATGGAGGGAAAAGGGGTGATGTGATTCAGGATAGGGGAGGTCATAAGCTTGTGAGAAGAAGTATGTTTTCAGACGGGATTTGAATATGGGGAGAGTCGCGGACAGGTTGGGGGAGGGAGTTCCAAAGTCGGGGTGCTGATCTGGAGAAGGCTCGGTCGCCGAAGGTTTTGAGGATCGGAGGGCTTGGGAGGGGCAGTGGGGGATGAGAAGGTCAGACAGGTGGTTGGGGTGGGGGGGCAGGTGGTGGAGAGCTTTGAATGTGAGGAGGAGAATTTTGAAATGTATGCGTTGTTTGATGGGGAGCCAGTGGAGAGAGTGGAGGACGGGGGTGATATGTTTGCGGGAGGCGGGCAGCAGAGTTTTGGCCCATTTGAAGTCTATGAAGGGAATGGGAGGTGATGCCGGTGAGGAGGGAGTTGCAGTAGTCGAGGCGGGAGGAGATGAAGGCCTGGATGAGAGATTCAGCAGCAGGAGGAGAGAGGCAGTGTCTGAGTTTGCCGATGTGGCGAAGGTGGAAGTAGGAAGTCTTGACAATGGAGCTGACATGGGGAACAAAGGAGAGGGTGAGGTCCAGGATAACGCCAGATGGATAACGTAGAGATGCAGGTTTCGATGTGGGTGGGGGGAGGGTTTTGGGTGGGTTTGGTGCTGATGTAGACCCGGGTGTCGTCGGCGTAACAGTGGAAGTCCAGGTTGAGTTTGCGGATGATATGACCAAAGGGGAAGAGGTAGCAGATGAAGAGGAGGGGGCCGAGGACTGAGCCCTGAGGGACCCCCTGTGTAACCGGAGAGAGGGTGGATGTGTGGCCAGAGAGGGAGATGAACTGTTGCCTGTCAGTGAGGTAGGAGGTGAGCCAGTCGAGTGCAGTGCCCTCAACACCCTGTTGGCGCAGCCTTTGAAGGAGGATGGAGTGGTTCACAGTATCAAAGGCTGCGCTGAGGTCGAGTAGTAACAGGATGTTGAGGGCACCGGAGTCTGCAGAGGTGAGGAGATCATTGATGACTTTGACGAGGGCGGTTTCAGTGTTGTGGAGAGGGCGGAAACCAGACTGGAGGGGTTCGTAGAGGTTGTTAGACTGGGGGTGGGTATGGAGTTGAGCGGCGACAATGCGTTCCAGAGTTTTGAAGAGGAAGGCTGGTTGGAAATGGGGCGGTAGTTGGAGAGGTTGGCTGGGACAAGGGTGGGCTTTTTGAGGATGGGGGTAATGGAGGCAAGTTTATAGACAGAGGATATGAGCTGGGTGAGTGTGAGTGGCTTGACTGCCTTGATGTTGCAGTAGGAGATGGTGCATTGTTTGGGATTATGGGGTGAGGGTAGAGGGGCAGAGAAGAGAATGCAGAGATGATCAGAGTGTGGGAAGGGGAGAGGATGGGGGTTAGATATGGGTAAGAAGGAGGAGCAGACTATGTCCAGGGTGTGGCCTTTGGTATGGGTGGGGAAGTCGATGTATTGGGTAAGGTGGAAGCAGTCAAGAAGAGAGAGGAAGTCAGACGTCAGTGGGGCGTTGGGCTGGTCCATGTGGATGTTGAAGTCACTGGTAAGTAGCAGGCGGGGAGAGAGAGAGAGGATGCAATAGTGAGGAGTTCAGAGAGTTCAGAAAGAAAAGATGGGTGTGGCGCCCCCCGTGTACGTGATTATGTCCGTTATCAGACAAAACCTCGAATAAAGATGTCAATTGACAAACTTTAATGACTTGATAGTGTGAAAACTCAGCTGATACATTCATCATCCTTTATTACATAGCAGGGGAGCGCTGAGCCGTTTCTCCCTCTGTCTTCCTCTGCACACAAACACAGCCAGACACTCTCTCTCTCTGTCTCTCTCTCTCTCACACAACACAAGACACAAGTGTACCTCTTCACCTTTGAGCGTATTCCGTATTATAATCATAGAAGTCTGAAAATCACAGGACATGTCTGTTCTAATGGTACAAGCCAGCAGTGTGAGGCTGCTGGCTCTGTATCTATATCTATCACTCCTGTTATTGAAATGGTTGATTATTTGTGACTGGTTAGGAGAGTTGCGGCCCCAAGTGCCCTTTTTTTTTTACACAATAGTGAAGCATTTCAAGTATCTGGTCCTGTGTGTGAAAGATGACACGAGAGATGAAAATACAGATGTTGTACTAGACGACTTGGGTTACCAGTTGATTTTTTTGTTCCAGCCCTTCACCAGTGGTTATGTGCTCTTGGTAGTGACCAAGGGGGCAGTTGTCGGTCTGAGAAGTGAAGCTCACTTCCGCGTTCAAAAAACTGCAATCCCCTCGGCTTCCTCTGGGGGCTGGCTCCAGAAGGGAGCAACTCCAGTTGAGCCCCATGTTAAAATACCCGACTTTACAGCTTAAAAAAACCTATTTACAGCCTGGTACATTTCATTTTTTTGGTCTCAACCGATAGTTTCTACCCCCGCACACACTCTGAGGGGGGTGAATTTTTTTTTAATTCTACCGTTTTACTGTTATTAGGTTAAAAGTTCTGGCCAATTAGGGCGCGGAAACGTTGAGTGACAGGTCCGGAGACCGCTGCTTCGAGGCCAGTGGGCGGGTTCTCGGCCGGCTAACGGCCGCACCTCTCCAAATATGGAAAGTAGAATCCAACATGGCGCAGTTCAAACCCCCGTAGTAGCGCCACAAAACAGACTCCCCAAAACCAATGGGTGACATCACGGATGCTACGTCCATTCTTTTTACAGTCTATGGTAGTGACAGAAAGAATGAGATTGCGGGTCCAAGCAGCTGAAATGCGGTGGAAAAGGGCTTCTTCTGTATGATGGGTGGGCAGGGATGAGAGAGAGAGGGTGAGGACCTACATCTGGAGGGGGCTCAGAGCAGCCAGTAGAAAGCTCAGTGATGTTTTTATTTTGATCTGGAGACGCTGTTTGATTTAATTATAATGTGTTTAAGCACTTGTGATGAACTGAAATATTATATTTGGCACAATGTTCAGTGAATTCCAACTCCACAGTGACTCCCACTGACAGAAATAAATTCAGTCAATGCAAAAACATAATGTGGGACATTTTTGTACATCCTCTACTCAGAGATGGGGAGCTCTATTCATTGGCTTCAACTCAAGCAACTAAAATTCCTTGTCCACCTCCCAAAACAGAGGATTTGCGAGCTTTAAATGACACACAGCTCCTTCTCTTTCTCTCTGCTCTGATGCCTCGGTGCTCACTTCTCTATCGAGGACATTCTGAAAGCAATGTGAACTACTACAACACTAGATTCAAATCACTGAACCTGATCCTCATCGGCCTGAACCAATTTATTTAATCACAGTTTTTATAAAAAACAAACTTTTCCACAGTTAGACACAAGATGCAGAATCTCATTTCACCTTTTTTTTTCCAAAACTCACTGTGCACACATTATGCATTGTGATTCCCCCATTGTTTCATTCCAGCCTTTGTGTGTCCGTGTGTGTGTGTGTGTGTGTGTGTGTGTGTGTGTGTGTGTGTGTGTGTGTGTGTGAACAAGTGTGAACCATTTGTTATTTATTTTTGTTATTGTTATTGTGTGTAAACTATTGCATCTGTGCTGTAATTGTGTTTAACTTCTGCCACCTATGTTTGCCGTCATGTATAATGCATCACAGTGCATAATGAGTTTTACTGAGTAAAGATTTTCTTAAAGGTGAAGGAAATCTACAGCTTCTGTCTAACCACCTGTGAAATTTGTTTATGGTTTAACTGATTTAGTAAAGGGTTCAGGCCAGTGGGGATGCTGTTCAGTTAGAGGAATTAAGTTGTGTGGTTTTAGTGTTTTAGCAGAAAAAAACAAACAAAAAAACTCTCATAACAAATTGAAAATGCCCCTGATAAAGAACTGAGAATCCACTGAATGCATCATACTGACCCAGTTGGCTGAATCAGAGGCTGTCTCATTCTCTGTCCACGCATGAAACAAGTCTGATTTCCATGGCAACACTATTCATACGACAGCTGTACTACAGCAGTACAAACAAGAGAGAGTGTCTACCCAAACGCACAGGAAACAACAGCCACTTTTGGGAAGCTTTTTACATGTGTTCCTCCACCAGCAGGAGGACGGGTGCAGGTGCTTGGTCTTGTTCTTCACTTTAGTTTTCTCGTGCAGAAACAGCTCCCGGGCCGCCGGGGAGGTCAAATGTAAAAGAGATTAAATATGTACAGTGTTATGTAACATCATGCCACCAGCACAGCATTTCGCTTTGTGTTATTATTTTGTTTCCTATTGTCTGCTCAGATACAGAATGGCTTTTAGATGGGTCTTCCTTTAGAGAAAAAGCAGGACTGAAACAATTGAAAAGATAACTCAATCGAAATATGAGTTGTGATTAAAGCTCCAACCTGTTACTGAGAAGAGAGAGGAACTGCTAAGTTTTTATTATTTTTTTTTTATTGAAACACCTGCTTGGCTGCTGCTTTTGCTGTTGTACTCAATTTCTCTGCATTACCATTGTTTCAAGGATTTTTTTGGTCTGGGTGTCAGTTAGTCCTGCATTCATGAGGGATACAGTTGATTGTGTGTAAAATTAAATTCTCTTTTTTAAAAATGTGTCCTCTGTCCGTCCCGCCTCGTCACTGCACTTCATCCTATTAGGCATATTTTTTCTACCACTTAAATGAGTTTAGAAACATTATTTTAAGATAAATACGTATGAAAACTATATAAAAAATTATAAAAACAAGCTTCAAGTGTCTAAATCTGCACAAAGAAAACTGCAAAGGAAAATGGTGACTGTTCTCTGCCACACTAGTGATGGCTGCTGTTGAATGACATGCTCTAACTGTGGCTGTCATCGGTACCAGTGTATAATCCCTGTGGGAAACTGTCTGCTTGGCTTGCTGCTTTGCAGAAAAGCAGTTCGAGTGTGAGTTCATCGCTGCCTGTGTGTGTGGGTGTGAAGACGGAGTGTGCGTGTTGCTGTTGTCGCCGGTATCTTTCTGTGAGCGTGAATGTGTGAATATTTGTGCAACTGCACACTGTCCAAACAAACAAAAGAAGTGCAGCCTGGTACAACACCATGCACCGGCCTTAAACCTGCCAACTGACCAACCTTCTGCATGGAGGGACACAGAGAGGACCGTCTGTGTGTGGTCATTTGTTTCCATCATCGGGCACAACGTTACCATAGAAACACCCTGGTGATGCATTGAGTGTGACTGAAAGGTCTTTATCTTCGGGTTAACTTCTTCTCTTACTCATTATATATCACTGCATTTTCCAGAGATCGTCTTTCAAACAGCACAGCACTGATTTAACATCTGTCCCTCCAATGTTGTGTTAATGAGTTTCTTTGTCACTGCTCAGAATTCAATGTACACACTATAATATCTAACCAACAACACAGAGTGGAGCAGGTTGAGAGCTCGGAGGCGGAGGAGACGCAGATCCTGAATCTGCTTGTTCTGGAACAAAGGCTTCAGTTTGAAACAGTCTCTTTCTGTGAATGAATTATAGACCCTCCTCAGTATCTGTACACTCTCTAATTATCAAAATTTGCTTAATCAATCCATCCATTGTGTATGTTACTGTATTTCCGCTCATTTAAACATAGTCTCTGAGGAATCAGCCTCATGCGGCCATTCAAAGTTTATCATTATACTGTTTTACTGTGGTTTTTATACTCACATTGGATTTTCTTTCTTTCTTTATTTTAATTAATTTTTGTGCCCTATTTTACTGGCTTGGTTTTAAATACCTTATGGATTTTTTTTATTGATGAATACTGCAACACAGAAAGTTAGAGAAAGATAGAAATGCCTTTGCATGCTTCTCATGTAATGATAACACATCCTGCAGTGTTGCCAACTCAGAGAGAAGAGAGGTGTGAGAGACACAACAAAGAGATAGTCTTTTGCTTTTAATTTTCACTCAGTGATTATTTAACAAGTAAATAAAGCCCAAATCACCCCTCAGTGTTTTTAGTCAGATGACTTTGTGGTAATGAAATTAGGATTTGAAATGCACTGGAGGTGAACATGTACAGTAGTCGTCACATTTCAGTAACAATGTCTGAAAACAGGAACGGAAAACCATGTCAGTCCACCTCACTGCATTGTGTCGGTCGACACTTGTGACTGTAGGATTGTAACCACAAAATTGTGGTAAAGTGTGAGTGTATAATTAAAAACCACATCATTGGGGAATTGGCTTTTTTAAAGTGACCAGATCTGAGTAAGTCAGTAGGAGTCGTGACACACTGGATCAAAGTCAAATCAAAGATATTTTTCTGTTGGCTTTGACAAAAAAGGAGAAAAAAGGATCAGTTGCTATGCCAACTGTTGAGGAAAGGATATATGTTTCTTTTTTTTTCTCGGTGAACATTATTTCACTCACAGTGAATTCCTTTGGTAAGGTTTGGTGAATGATGAGTAATTTTGATCATTTTCTCTTTTCTCTTCTCTTTCTGTCCATGCAGGAAACAGTAGAATATGCCTTCCTGATCATTTTCACTATCGAGACATTTCTGAAGATCATTGCCTACGGCCTGGTCATGCACCAGAACTCCTACGTCAGAAACGGCTGGAACATGCTGGACTTTGTCATTGTCATTGTTGGGTGAGTTCATGGGTCGCACTGTATATAGTGTATCATTTATATGTGTGTAAAAAACAAAAGCACATTGACTGAGCACCATGAAGCTCAAACAGTGTTGTTGTTCTCAAAAACTTGTGTCATGTACTTTGACTGACACACACGCATCAATATATGAAGATTGATATATAAAACCATATACAGTGGGTACAGAGAGTATTCAGACCCCCTTGAATTTTTCACCATTTCTTATGTTGCAACTTAAAAATTCCGTAAAATTCCTTTTTTTCCCTCATTAATCAAACATCAATCATGACAGCACAAACCCAGAATTTTAGAAGGTTTTTGCAAATTAATTTGGTGTGTGCCTTTCCAAATCATGTCCAAACTATTTAATTCAACACATCTGGATTCAAATGAAGGTGTAGAACCATCTCAAAGATGAATAAAAGAAATTGACGGCATCTGAATGACCTATACAAGCAGTGACGGCTCTTGCATTTTTGACATACAGTAGAGAGGCCACACATTACACAAATACTATATATAAACATATACTGTATACACACATCAGCACAGCCGCCTTCGTCGTGTCTTTTTGCGGCCGCATCATTACGCAGCTGTTGTGGCATTTGCCCATTTTGCCCTATGGCCAGTCCGTCACTCATGCTATACTTATGTTCACGTGATATGTCAGTTTTTCTTTTTTAATTACTGTAATTTGCAAAAAAAATCTATCTGTGCTGTCAGGATGAGGTGGTGAGTATAGATTGATGAGGAAAAAAATAATTTTATTGATTTTAACATAAAGCTGCAACATAAGAAATTGTGAAAAATTGAAGGGGGGCTGAATACTTTCAGTACCCACTGTATATAAGCACACACACACTCCACAAATGGCTACATGTACAAAGAAACCAGAATAAAGAGGACACATGGCTTTACTCTTTGCTTTCTCTCCATCACTGCTCTCCCTCCCTCCGTTTCCATGTCCTCACCACCAACTCTCCTTGTCCTCCTCAGGTTGTTCAGTGTGGTTCTGGAGATGATCACAAAAGACGCCGACGCTGGCAGCCAGTCTGGCGGTAAACCCGGTGGGTTTGACGTCAAGGCGCTCCGAGCCTTCCGCGTGCTACGACCCCTTCGCCTTGTTTCTGGAGTTCCCAGTGAGTTTACACGGAGCTGTCACGTGTTCACATTTCACTTTTTGGTTTTTGATAGGATTTCAACTACTAATTTAACTTATTTGGATGGAGCTTGCAGGCCAAACTCTGTGTACTGAAGATAATTATAATCATCCCATTCTACCAAGTACAGTACAACTAATGGGAACAATCAGTCACTGTATGCATTCTGTGTGTAGCAATGATAGAAAGTTGCAGTGGGTTGGGCTCACTGACACCTTTAATGATTCCACTGTCATCTCTTCCTCCTGTAATTGCTGTAGTGATTGTTTTTGAAAAATGTCTGCCCCCAAGGATAAACAATGAAGATTATTATAACGTCCCAAACAAAATCAGTTTAGCCAGCAAAGATGTCAATGATTCAAATTCAAAATATATCAGTCTATACATTTGTTATCCTGTGTTTCCACCTGTATGTATCTAGAATTAGATAGTATAATTAATATTTGATGAAAGAGAATGTATTTCTCCTCCGACAAGAAAAACACCTGTGTGGCCCCCTTCTGTTCTGCTCCATCTCTACACACAGAAGATCGGTCTCTGTTCAACCTTACCTGCAGCTGCCCTTTTGTGTCTGCATTCTAAGAGTTGTCATAGCAACGGATCATCCACTGGTCTCAAGGAAAGATGAAGTTGAGCTGAGCTGAAACAACATTTTCTCGTTTGGTTTATTGTTTGACTTCATTGGATGGCGTAGCTTATAGATAAGATAAAGATAAAGATACTTTATTAATCCCTGGAGGGAAATTCAGGTGTTATAATAGTAGGCAGTAAAAACAGATAATAAAAGTGAGAATGGCATATAATCAGCAGAATAATTACATACATAGTACAAAACATCAGTACAAGTACAAGTCAAATAGTTATATACAAATATTAAAAACATCACGCTTGTAAAACAAAAAAAAAGTGTTAATCCGATGTTGGGACCGTGCAGAAACCTCCCTTATTTGAGGCTGCTGTTGCAAATCCTGATGGCAAAAGAGCGTCTAAAGCATCTATGCAGTTTAATGAAATTGAGACAGGCTACTTCTGCTTGTTTGATTTTTTTGATTTGATTTTTTTGATTTAGATTCTTTATTGAACATGTCATAATAAAAACAAAACAAACGAAATAACAAAAATAAAAACGATGAATAAATGTATATTAATAATCATCTTCTCTAAAGAAGGTGCCTGTCATGTTCAAAAGGGGTAAGAAGAAGTTAAAAACTTTTCTGGTCCCTACCCCCTTCCATTTATATAATACTAATCAAAATAATAATAATAATGTTTCTTCATGTTGCAGTGGCCAGGCTCATGTCCAGCTAGACAGATATCAAATCATTTTGCCACCACAGCAACTAGTCTGAACCAGTGCTTAATCAACAACTGACAGTAACAACACTGCTAAACCGTACATTGAACAGTGTAATACCTAAAGGTTTAATTCATTTATTTATTTTATTTAGAACCTTGATGCAGCTGTAATCCTCTTGATATATTGATCATCTCTTAGATTTCTAGGATTGGCTGGGTTTTTTTTGTGGTTTTTTTGGTAGGTCAGATTGGACATGATTGGAGATCGATCCTTAAATGCCTTACACAGAGCTTCAGACACTGTATACAGTTTCAGAGTTTGCATGATGAAGGTGGTCCAGGTGAAAACACCAGGGGCAACCCATCTCAGATATGAGGTGATGGGAATGAACTGGTCTTTGTCTGTTTGACAGGTATTGTATGTATTGTACTGTATTTCAAGCTTGTTTGCTTGTTTTATCTGACCAACAATCAAAAACCCAAAGATATTCCGTTTCATACCTGGCACAGAAAAACATCAAATCCTCACATTAGTCAACTGATTGTTACAGCTATATTTTGTTGAGGATAAATATCCTCTTTGGAGACGTGTGTCTTGTACTGTATCTATATATGCCTGCATTTCTGAGTCTTCTCTCTGACTGTGTCTTCTGTGTCTGTTGGCAGGTTTACAGGTGGTTTTAAACTCCATCATTAAAGCCATGGTCCCCCTGCTTCACATCGCTCTGCTCGTCCTCTTCGTCATCATCATCTATGCTATTATTGGCCTGGAACTCTTCATCGGCAAAATGCACGCCACATGCTACGTGGTACAGACAGGTGAGGCGGAGCAGAGGGGTTGCCTGGGGGGGGGGGCTGTCTGAGAGTGAGTTCCCCCACAGCCCAGTGTCAACGGGCACAGACAGAACATGACACAGATAACGGATGTACAGTAATCCCTGAGAATGAATGGACACATGCACTCTGTGTGTGAATGGTGACGAGCTGCTGAAAACAGGACAGAGCAACAGATGGAGGTTAAAACCACTGATTAAATGACTAATATCTGGATATTATGTAAACAGGTTTTCCTCCAGAGTTTTTCCACAAACTGACAATGGATTAATGGCTGGCTGTCATTCATAAATGTTATATACATATTTAATACACAAACAAATCACAGTCATGCTCTAAAATGTCTGACTGAGAGGAGGGAAGCAGCTGAACCCACAGGGATTGGTAGGCTACACACAGTGTCACTCACTCTCTCTCTTTCTCACTCACTTCTTACCTAATCCCTTCCCCTTTACTTCTGTCTCGCTTTGATCCATCTGTTGGTGAACGTCAGGAGAATCATTGTAGACCTCTGCTTGTGTCTGTTCTGTTGGCCGTGAGAGAAGACACTCAGCCTGTGGTGTGTGTGTGTGTGTGTAGGTGGGAATCTACAACATAACATTTGTACATGTGTGGACTGCTTTTTGTGTGTGTATGTGTATTTGAAGACTGTGGATATTTCAAGAATGACGGGAAGATTTGTGTGTGTGTGCATATACATACAGTATATGGGAGTGATTGGGGATTAATTTGAGTGTGTACCATAACGTTCATGTAGTGCTGCTACTGTATGATGACATCATTTAGTAATTAAGGATGATCTGTAGGTCTGTAAGGATATACGTATGGATGGATCACTGATATGATATCTCTGTGGGTGGTAAATAAGCTGTGGATCACAAAAAGTCATGATAGTGAATTGGTGATAATAATTTCAGAATCAGTAGAGAAGGAAATAAGAGAACCTGTGCGGTTTAAGGAATTACGCAGCCAAATGCAGACTCGGAGGCAGGGCTTGTCCAGTTCAATGATTACGACGGAGGTTTGTCCGTTGCAGTTTGTAAACACAACATTCATTTTGGGCCCATTTTGGGAAAAACAGATAGATACGTACCGTATGTGTTTCAGCAGAGCAATATATATATCAGGTAAATCCTACAGACTCTACCTTTAAGCACTGCCATTTGGTGCGGCCACCACAATCATACAGTATAAAGTCTTGTACTGTATGAATAATGGCATGATGCTAAGACCACTGGAAGGCTTTTATTTATATTTTATAGCAAATGAAGTGAAGCCCTGTGTCTTCTATTGTCAGTGTGTCCATGTTGACTTCTCAGCTCTCTAGGACAGAGTAGTAATCCTCCATGACAGAACACATACTGGTAGGCTCATGGAGTGTTGTAAAGAATGGCATATAAGTGTACACTGATCAAATTCAGTTTGAACTTTTTGTTTTTCCTTATCGTTCTACAGTGATGTACAGTACATATACTGGTTTCCATAATAAAAATGAATGTGTCTCTGTGTCAAGGTGCCCTTGCAGAAGAAGAGGCCACTCCATGTGCAGTGTCAGGGCACGGCCGTCATTGCCTCTTCAATGGTACAGCTTGCAGGGAGGGCTGGCAGGGCCCCAACAATGGCATCACCAACTTTGACAATTTTTTGTTTGCCATGCTCACTGTGTTCCAGTGCATCACCATGGAAGGCTGGACTGACGTTCTCTACTGGGTAATCTACCACTCTACATCAAAATAACTCTGATTAAAGGGATATTTCAACATTTTGGCAAATTGGCCCATTGCCATAATCCTTATAGTTTTAGGAGTAGGTTCCTTACCTTTAATTGTCGGTGCAAGCTATTTTTAGAACGGCGGAGCCGCTAGCTGCTCAGAGCTACACTACAGAGGCTAATGGGATTTCTTGGTTTCCCTCATCAAACTCATCAAATACACAATCCAACAACTCCAAAATGCTCTGGTGGACAAGTTCAGAATCAGCCATTATTGTCACTAAACAGAAGTACAGCGAAATTACAGATCAAATCAACCCCTCCATACATATACAGTACAGCATACAATACGTACAAAGCCGCTGCCTTCCGTCTGGGGCAGTTTTTCGGCAAGCAGTCTCTTTATGGCTTTGCATTTACCTCGAAAACAACTCTGTCTGGTAACGTTGTGTTATTATCTCATAGCGTGGTGAATGTGCAGGTCACAACTTGCCCACCAGAGCGTTTTAGAGTTGTTGGATTGTGTATTTGATGAGTTTGATGAGGGAAACCAAGAAATCCCATTAGCCTCCGTATAGCTTTGAGCAGCTCGCGGCTCTGCTCCGCCGTTCTAAAAATAGCTTGCACCGACAATTAAGATAATGAACATACTCCTAAGATTATGGGGATTATGGCAATGGGCCAATTTGCCAAAATGTTGAAATATCCCTTTAAGCCCAAAACCAAAAAACACATGACAACACAAGTTTATTTGGTCCTGAGCGCACCGGAACAGTTAGTCATTTTCAGAATTTACAGAAACAGTTTTGCTTTTGCAAAAACCAAACAAACACTGCATAATGTTGTATAATAGAAATGTTTAGATTCATCATGTTCTTTCCAATGCATGTCCTGTAATTTTCTGACGAGTGTCTATAGAGTAAATCTGTTCAGCAGATGACAGACTTTAGTTATAGGTGTTATGAACAAGACAGAATTGAATGAATACGTATGTGACGCAACTGTGAACATGTAGAAACCAGGGTTAATATGTGTAATATTCTTGTTTGTCTTTGTCTGCTATTGCCCCCTTGTAGATGAATGATGCAATGGGCTTTGAGCTTCCATGGGTTTACTTCGTCAGTCTGGTAATATTTGGATCCTTCTTTGTTCTCAACCTGGTCTTGGGAGTGTTAAGCGGGTAGGTTTTGCCTCTAATTATGTAGATATGTTTTGCTTTTGCCTTTATTTTTGTGACTTGTTTTGATGCATCAAGCTCAACTTGTTTGTTACAAACACTAATGTTATTTTCCAGCATTCCTGATATCGTCCAATACATTTAGATTTTCAATTGATTTGTTAGTTGTGAGACCCTGAACCCTGGAAAACAGTTTTAGAAAATGTATATTTTCTTTTCCTTTTTCCTGTTCTGGTTCATATTACTGTTGTCCGAGGTTTGACTGTGATTACACTCTTCCCTATCCAGAGAGTTTTCCAAAGAGCGAGAAAAGGCCAAGGCCCGGGGAGACTTCCAGAAACTCCGTGAGAAGCAGCAGTTAGAGGAAGATCTGAAGGGCTACCTGGACTGGATCACCCAGGCTGAGGACATAGACCCTGAGAATGAAGAGGAGGGAGATGAGGAGGGCAAGCGTAACCGTGAGTTACCTGGATTTAATGAATACGCAGCAAACAGAGCTGTGATTAACGATGCTGTAACTCTCACTGCCTTTATGTTAATGCTGCACATTTTTTTGCACCATCTACAGTACAGTATAGAAGATGGAGCAAACCGTTACTCACCTGTCCAGGGAAACAGCAGCACCTCAGTTTATTGCTTTTCATTTACAGGACAGCTTTTGCCCACACCAATATGACGGTGATGTTGACATATCGCCGGAACGGGCTGAAGCAACCAATGATGCGTCTTTGTCTGTAGTTTACATGGTACACAGGAAGTCATAGTGAACCAGAGATCCTCCATTTCCTCTGATAAAAGCGTTTTCCACAGTTGTTGACTCAGCTGATCACTGGGACGGGGGGTGGGGGGGCATACACATAGTAAACTACATATTTACCAGTTTAAAGCAGATATCAGCTTCACGGCCGTTTCGGCTAATGCTGCGTTCAAGGCAGGCTTTTGAAACCGTAAGTTACAGCTTCAAGTCACAACTACGACTTGGTAGCGTTCCAGGTAACCCGTAGCTCGTGTTTTTACCATCCTGTTGTCTGTGAAAGTTCCCTATAACGGCCACTCGTAACTTCCGACCCGTGAACTCGTACCAGATCGAACTGGTATGACTTCACAGGAAGGAAAAACACAAAGTACGAGTTTCTTTGAACGCACCATGAGTTAGCAGCCCCCGCCCTTGTCAGGCATCAATTGGTCCTCGTGCTACGTCACCACATTCACGCGCATCCCTTGGCTGCACACACAGCCCTTCATGCCGTTCTCTCTCCTCATTGGATAACACTTGTATCCCACAAGGAAAATTTTCTCCTCGGGTTACAGCAGAGCAGAGTGACGGAGAGACTCGTGTTTAGGCTGAAATACTTCATGTAAGTGATTGCTGACGGAAAATAGGACTATTTAGGACTTATATTAACAAAAACATTCCACTGATATCTGCTTTAAGTGTAGTTATGTAGATTTTCATGGTGCTTTATGTAAATGAATAGTCAGTTTTGTGAGTCATGTAGATATTCTTTTTTTATGCCTGCTTCAAGATTCCTCCTTCAGACATTCAGACTCAGTGAGACACTAATTACCAGTCTTATAAATTAAAGTATTTTACAGTTTATTATCTGTGTCAGATTTGAATAACTGGTACCATCAGTGTGAACAGTCCAAGATCCAAGTTTTATCTTAAAAGGTGTGGCCCACTTAGAGAGACAGAGGAGATTGTATGTGTGTATGTGTGTGTGTTTCCCTCCTCCCTGGGGGATAAATCAGCCAGTGTTTTATGACATTGTACCTGCACCCTAATCAGGTTGCACAGACAGTCCAGCCCCGGGGTGGCACATCCATATGTAGAGCTGCTAGAAGCTTTGCAGATGCAGTTTGATGGCACCTAAGAACACCAGATTTGGCAGGTCAACCAATGATGCTGTGGTGAAGGTTATTCTGATCTGAACACACAGGGTTTTGGAGGATGGCATGGAACTCCACATCGTAGCCAGTAGGGCTGTCACTTTTTATTCGATATTCGAATATTCATTCAAACGTGGGGTGAAAAGTTCATATTCGAGCGGTAATGACCTGCTCGAAATGTAGGCTGCCGTGCCTGCATAAGCTCATCAGACTATCTGAAGGAGTTTCCCTTATGGCTGGTAAATATCTGTGTGTGCCAGGAACCGTTCTCGTCAGCAGGTAATATTGTAAATAAAACAGAGCTGCAATGCTGCAGTTCAGCAATGAAGGCATGGGTGCCAGTGTGTCACTCACTGGCCCTGACATCCCTCCACAGCTTCACGAAACTGGCGTTAAGTGTAGTCATCTCCCTTCTTTTGTCTTCTCAGGTTCGGGCTGAGAGTTACCGCTATTTAGATGAACCACGTTGGGTCTAGGCTTCAGCACCCACAGGTCGGACCGGGTTTTCATTTTCAGGTCTGTTTTATAACTGTAGCAGGCAGCAAAGACAGGGGGGGGCGTGACTCTGACTTAGCTCCTTACCAGTGGAAACGCAAACTGGTTCTTTGGAGGCATGAGAGTTGAACCAGTTAAGCACTGGCTCTGGCACCAGGTTCTTTTTTGGTGGAAAAGGGGTATGTGAGGGTTGTGTTGGTGTAACCACGGGTAGCTGAGAACGAGCCTCGGGTGGCCAGGCAGCCAAGCACAGGGGCCAAAACTTCTCCTTTCTCTCTCTGGCAGACGTCGGTGATCTTCATAGCTAGGGCGATAAAGGCAGTTGCCGGTAGGCAGATCATTCTTGAGTGTGGAAGGTAGTCCATGCAAGAAGGAATCAAACAAGGCTGGCTGATTCCTGGCACTGTCGGCTGCCATGGGTGTGGTACTTGGTGGCATCGTCTGAAACTCTGCATTTTACCCCACTGAAGCCCCGCTAAAAGTTCTAGCTGCTTCTCGGCCACAGGCGATGTGCTCGTACAGTATATTTTGGTGAGTGACTGGGTGAAGAGCCACAGACGGACGGCCTCCTACTGAACTCAGCTGCAGCCCAGGCCTCAGCTCGTCCACGGACATGAGACAATAAAATTGGGTTAAGAGCTGTCCAACGCATTATTAAAAACTGGAAGGAGAGTGAGGAACCATCATCCTCAAGGAGGAAATGTGGTCCAATGTGACCACAGAGTCCAGACCTTCACCCCATTTAGAATCTTTGAAAAATGAATACAACTCTGAATGGAAATAAATGTTGTGATATTGCAGAAGCTTATAGAAACGATGCCACAGCGAATGCGTGCCGTAATCAAAGCTAAAGGCGGCCCAACAAAATATTAGAGTGTGTGGCTTTTTTTTTGGACGGGCAGTGTATTGTAGAATTCATTTATTGTCAATACTATCGAAGCAGCAGATCTTAATGTTTTCCTTCTCTATTGTGTTTGTCTCAGTCAGCAGCTGTTTACGAGACTTTGACACATTTTAGATTTTGTGGCAAAATAAGATGAACAGTCTGACAACATACAGACAGCTGCTGAGCTAGCTGCTACGACTGGGACTGTGACTGTGGCAGTGGACAGACAGAGCAGATTAAAATCTCTCCCATACAGGTTCATGTTTCTGCAGGTTCAACAGGTGGGAATGAAGTTTGGGCTTTTTACTTGTAAAGGTTTAATTGCATTTACTTACTGTTACTACAAACTTGCACATAAACACATCATTTTCAGGTTACCTGTTGACTTCACCTCTGCTGTGGCACCCCTAACACACACAAAAACACACACACACTGTCATAGATATATGTATAAGAATACTACATGACTCATCCAGTGCTGCTACCCACTGACACTGCAGATACGTGTCCCTCTTCTAATGCTCACCCTGAGGTTTCTCCAATGTTTTTCCTGTTAAATGGGTTTTCTTGGGAGGTTTTCCTCAGTCGATGTGAGGGTCGAAGGGCAGAGGATGTCGTTATGATGCTGTGCAAAGCCCTTTTAGACAAACGGTTGGGCTATAGAAATGATATTGCCTTGCCTTGCCTTATTATTTAATCAATAATTGAAAAAAGCAGTGACAAACGGTTTGTAAAAATGGGCTGTACAAATAAAATTCCCTTGCCGTGCCTTGCCTTATTATTTAATCAGTAATTTAAAAAAGCCGTATATATTTTGCCTGTATATGTTGTTATACTGCTGCAGTGCCTTCAAACCATTCAGGGCGAGGTCGGCGCATATGTGCTTGGAAGTTCTTTATTGTACTGTACGTATGTCCTCCACTACTAGGCCTGCCTTTGACATCTGCTGTCATTGTTACACACAGCACCTGGAACAACACATTAACTTTCTTTCCTCCACACACCTGCAGTGTGTGTGTGTGTGCCTTGTAAAGAGAGAAAAAAAAAAGTCAATTGCTGATAACAGCAGTGTTTTTCCTCTACTTTCTCTTTCTTCTGCTTCCTCACATCTTCTGTTGTCACCTAAACTTGTGCCTGCCACCTTCTGTTCTGTTACTGAAGTCTTGTGTATTCTAATCTCCACAAGTCTAACACTGTGTTATAAAGTTACTTCAGAAATTGTAGACAAATTAAACAAAACAAAGTTATGCGAATCAATATTTTTTGAAGCCAATATCGTTAGCTTAAATTCATCCTTAAAAAACAGTTCCTTCGTTGTGACACCTTAAAACCTCTTTCTCTTTCCTCTTTCTTCATGCTAGAAGCAAATATGTAAGATGAGTTTTGTTGAGGTATGGCAGGTAGTTAGCCAGTCTGTTAGAGAAAGAAGAAGATTTTATTTTGTCCTGTACACGTGTTGGTAGATTGTACTGCAGCTGTCTCTTGTTGTACATTCCCTGCTGTACTGACTCACTGCTTCCTCTACTGTCTGGCTGTGTGAACGGCATGTTGCTAACACCAAGGGGTCACGTTGGCTGACCTCACCACTAAGAAGAAAGGAAAGTTTGGCTGGTTCACTCAGTCGACAGAGACACAGGGTAAATGTGTCCAAGTGTGTGTGTGTGTGTCTGCGAGTGTGAGGACAGTTCATCTTGGTCCTGCAGCATCTCTCTGTCTCTGCATGGATGTGCTTTGCTTTTCCTTTTGTTTGTGCTTTTGTATCGGCATGTCCCTTTGTTGAACTCACCTGATCCTCATCATCCTTACTGAAGGAAAATCCTTTTCATGGCATTGCTCTGCTATCAACAATACAAAACCTGCCTGCTAATAAAATTAATCAACACAAATGGGGAAAAAATACTCCTGCAGATGCCACTTTTCAGGAGGAAACTACTGAGCAGCAGTTAGAGGAAGTGGTTTATGTGAAATGTTGCTTTTATTTGTAGAAAAGTAAACACTATTGATCACAATACCAACCACATAAGAAATATTAACACTAATCCTGAAACATGGTTGAGTGTTTATCACATTAATGACTGATTCAGAGTGTGTCAAGCTTTTTAAGACCACATTTACAATGCAAATGATTATCTTCAGTTGATCTCATCTGACTGAATTTACTGTATTCTGGGCGAACGGAAAACAGAACTGTCAGGGTGTTTGTGTTCAGATCCCTCATCCACTCATCATCACTCTCAATTCCTTTCATTCACCACTAATAAAAAAAAAAATACTTTTGTGCATGTACAGTATATATGATTTCCAATATACTGTAATATGTTGCCACTATGCAAGTAAAACCTGTTGCAGCACGCAGACCTGGACCAAATAGTTTGATCAAATATTTCAACCGTACTGGAAATATTTGACCTGATCATTGGATATGTGTTCCAAGCAAACTGTTTGATCTTAAAGGGATAGTTCAACATTTTGGAAAATTGGCCCATTGCCATAATCCCTATAGTAGGAGTAGGTACCTTTAATTGTCGGTGTAAGCTATTTTTAGAACGGTGGAGCAGAGCCGTGAGCTGCTCAGAGCTACGCTACGGAGGCTAATGGGATTTCTTGATTTCCCTCATCAAACTCATCAGATACACAATCCAACAACTCCAAAACGCTCTGGTGGACAAGTTGTGACCTGCACATTCACCACGCTATGAGATAATAACGGAACGTTACGAGACAGAGTTGTCTTCAAGGTAAATTCATGCAAAACTGCAGACGCACATTCCCGTCAGGGGCAGTTTTTCATCAAGCCAAGCAGTCTCTGCCTTTGCCTCGAAAACAACTCTGTCTCGTAACGTTCTGTTATTATCTCATACTGTAGTGTGGTGAATGTGCAGGTCACAACTTGTCCACCAGAGTGTTTTGGAGTTGTTGGATTGTGTCTTTGATGAGTTTGATGAGGGAAACCAAGAAATCCCATTAGCCTCTGTAGCGTAGCTCTGAGCAGCTCGCGGCTCTGCTCTGCCGTTCTAAAAACAGCTTGCATCGACAATTAAAGGTAACAAACCTACTGCTATGACTATAGGGATTATGGCAATGGGCCAATTTGCTAAAATGTTGAACTATCCCTTTAATAACAATATCTGTATACTGAAGTTCCTGTTTAATAAATGACACATTATATTTGACTCAGGTCTGGGGGTGTATGTACTCACACTAACTTAATCAAACAGCTGTTCTGCACCTGTCGATCTAAGTTCCAGTGGCACTGGACATCGACCATCTCTGTCTTTGAGAACTAAAACATTTTTGGAATTCAAAATCTGGCAGATATTGTCACACTTTGATGAGAAATCATCCCGACACGTACATTTTTCACATTTTTAGTTTATGTTACATGACTTTCTTGTAGCACTTGTCAAATGTTTTATTTCTCATGGATTAGAGAGTCAGTTGTGGCAGTGATGGCAGTTTCCATAAATAATATTGAAAGAATTAACTTCAAACATTTCATCACCTTAGAACCAAGCAAAATCAAACATGCTTGTGGTTCAGTGAGAAAATCCACCATGTGACATAAACATGTGAAAGCTCTTTAAATACACAAAGTTCTTTAACTTTCTACTATTGGTGTGTTTGTGTGTGTGTGTGTGTGTGTGTGTGTGTGTGTGTGTGTGTGTGTGTGTGTGTGTGTGTGTGTGTGTGTGTGTGTGTGTGTTTGTGATCCCACAGCGAGCATGCCTAGTGAGACGGAGTCGGTGAACACAGACAATCACAACGGAGAGGAAGACAAGTCCCCCTGCTGTGGACCACTGTGGTGAGTGTGACACGTTATTCACAACAGCAGATATTTGATTGACAGCTCTCTTATAATTGCTAATAGTGCAGGAATATGCTCAATCAATTATTCTCGGACACTCTGACCAGATAAACGAGTCAAAAGACACAGCTTTTGTTCATGTCTCTATATTAAACTCAAACACACATGCAGCATACATGCAGGTGTTGTTGCCTCTTATTAAAAGCTGCGTCATGTTTTATTTTTCCCAGTCAAAAAATTACAAAGTCAAAGTGCAGGTCAGTATGTTAATGACACTGCATGGCTGATGTCTTCCTCCTATGTTCATTTTATTCAACTCTGCATCCGTGGCTGATTCCCCCCTCATATTTGAATTGCTCAAACCCACATTGTTTTCATCTGTGTTTTTTTATATGTGGAATGTCTTATTTCTGACTAACCAGTTACTGTTCCTATCCTGGTCTCACCATCCTCCCAACATTGTGTTTTTTCTCTCGTTTTGCTCCCTAAATGTACTTTTAACACCTTATGTATTATTAACATGAGACATGAAATGCCTCATTACTTGATAAAAATATGAATAATTTAGTGTAAAGTCAGAAGAACTACTTCTTTCACTACATCTAAGGGAAATGTTATTCATATTTTTAGTTTTGCCTTGTTTCAGTTTTAGGCCTATGTTTCATTATGGAGCTAGACTCCTGGTCACACGCATCCTGATCATCGCTCCTAAAGTTGGATTGTTTGTCTGTCAGTCGTCAGTGGCGGCGGTGGAACCGGTTTTGCCGGAGAAAATGCCGCGCAGCTGTGAAATCAGTGACGTTTTATTGGCTGGTCATCATCTTGGTGTTCCTCAACACTCTCACCATCGCCTCTGAGCACTACAACCAGCCAGACTGGCTGACTGAAGTGCAGGGTACTGATCTTTGTTCTCTTGTCACTGTGTGATCGTCAAATATCCATCATCATGTCATAGTCAGTTTAACATGAGATGTTTGACAATGTTTTTAACAGCCTCTCCACTCCTCCTCTCCTCTTCCTCTCCTCTCCTCTCCTCTCCTCTCCTCTCCTCTCCTCTCCTCTCCTCTCCTCTCCTCTCCAGACGCAGCAAACAAAGTCCTCCTGGCCATGTTCACCCTGGAGATGCTGGTGAAGATGTACAGTTTGGGGCTACAGGCCTACTTTGTGTCGCTGTTTAACCGCTTTGACTGTTTTGTGGTGTGTGGAGGCATCGTAGAGACCATCCTGGTGGAGTTGGCCATCATGTCTCCTTTGGGCATCTCTGTTTTCCGCTGTGTGCGTCTTCTTAGAATCTTCAAGGTTACACGGTGAGCAGAGGAAGTTAGCTCTGGAGGCTACAGCGTCCACTTCTTACACTTGGTTACTGTACTGTACTGGTGTCATGTTCAAGGATATATAAGGGCATAACTCATTTTAAAAACAACAAAATAAGCTGATGTTGTTTTATAATGTTCAATAACTTTTTTCTCTCTCTCTGTCCATCTTTTTACTTTTATTTGATATCTGTTCTTCTCCAGTCACTGGGCATCTCTTAGTAACTTGGTGGCATCTCTGCTCAACTCCATGAAGTCTATCGCCTCCCTGCTGCTGCTGCTCTTCCTCTTCATCATCATTTTCTCCCTGCTCGGCATGCAGCTCTTTGGGGGCAAGTTCAACTTTGATGAGACTGTGACCAAGAGGAGCACGTTTGATAACTTCCCCCAGGCCTTGCTTACTGTGTTCCAGGTGAGTGCTCGGCCTTATTCAAAATATTCAGGCACAATTTTCAGGTACGGTATGACACAAATTAATAAACCTAATGGTTTTTACAATCTATTAGGATAAAAAACTCTAGACTTCACAAGTCACATCCCTCCTCATTCAGAGTCATATCAAGTCAGAATCATTTTGTGTGAAGTTCTGTCCTGATTGCTTCACTGCTACACAACATCCACTCAAACTGTTTACTGTAAGTCAGCCACTGGATGAAGTATTGAAGTAATTTTATGTGGTGTTTGGCAGATCTTGACAGGAGAGGACTGGAACACCGTGATGTACGATGGGATCATGGCCTACGGTGGTCCGTCCTCCTCTGGGATGGTGGTCTGCATTTACTTCATCATCCTCTTCATCTGTGGAAATTGTATCCTACTGACACACGCACACACACTAATGCAATATCATGTCAAAAAGTGAAGATAAAGATGATACTACTACTGTATGGCAAGCAGATTTAACATTTAAAAGCTAAGTTTGACTATCTGGAATTAACATTGTAGATATGAACAACGTCTTTCTGACTAGTTGTACATTTTGAATAGTTGGATTTTTCATTCAAGATATCTGTAATTCAGTTTTGCCGAGTCAAAAAGAACATTTCAGATATCCACAACTACATTCTTCCTAGGACAAATGTTACATTTGTCATTCATGTGTATGGGGTTTGTCATCTACAGATATCTACAATTCAGTTGCAGAAACGATCTCACGTCTCTCACCATGAAACACACTCTTCTTGTGTGTGTCTGCGTGTGTGGAGGGAGGGAGGGGGGCCGACAGAGGTGAAAAGAGGGACCTGAGGTGTATGTCTTGAAATGTCCGACCAAGTCGCAGACTTTACTTTCACTTTCTACGACGTGTACGAGCGGCGATTGGCTGCTCCTCCTCCTGCTCCCTCTACCTGACTGGTGGAGAATCGTCGGTTGTGGTGGATTTTGGCAAATACGATTCCAGGCTGTATAGGTGGAGCCAGAGGAGTTGGATTTTGTCCTAAATTACCCATTTAATGTCCGACTATCAGAATATAGTGACAGTTCCAGCAAATATGACTGAATAATTGTTACCAACTGAAGCTTTAATTTAAGATACCTGAAAAGGGACATGTAGATATCTTTAATTGAGGCGATTAAAGATAACTTGAACTGGAATTAGGAATAGTCGTAATTCAGTTACAGATATCTGTAATTCACATAGTGGTTATCTGCAACTGAATTATAGATATCTGTAATGACAAACCCCATACACATGAATGGCAAAAGTGACATCATTTGTCCTAGGAAGAATGTAGTTGTGGATATCTGAAATGTTCTTTTTGACGAGGCAAAACTGAATTACAGATATCTGCAACACATATCCAATCTGGCTCTTAAATGTTAAAATGGCTTGCCATATATTTCACCATTTTGGCACCATTCCTGAACTCGAATGACAAGACATCCTACTGAATGTCTTCTTGGCTATCGCCGTTGACAACCTGGCAGATGCAGAGAGCCTCAACACGGCGCAGAAGGAGAAAGAGGAGGCAAAGAAGAGGAAGAACAGTATCAAGTACAGCCGATGACATCTCCATAATTCACATGTTTCCTTTTCTCCTCTGTTCTTTTTGTTTTGTTTTTGTAGACATTTATTACAAGGACATTGCCAGACAGAAGTCCCATTGTAGCTGGTTATTTACACGGTCTCTGTTGTCTGTCCCTCACAGAGACGTAGGCACGGAGAAGAAGAGAATTGAAATTACAGAAGCCAAGGGTGATGAGACTAAGGTAAAGACAGAGCAGCTCATTGTCTCTTATTGTCTCGTAGACGTGGAAATTGTATGATTTTATCTTGTATTCACGCCTTGTCATACTGAAACTGCCTGTCTGAATGTGCACTACTGATTTCATCCTTTTGGACCTGGCTGTATGTAGGTGCCAGCAGAAGCCTTGCTAGAGGAGGATAAAGAGTTGTTTCCTGCCATGGACTCTCCAGGTAAAAGTCACTCATCTTCAGGAACAGGCGCTTTAAATGAGCAGCGATCAAACAGGGGTCATTACTAATCTTCCATTACCACCAATGTCCATTTTGCATTAGCTGAGACTTGAACTCAGAACCCTCCCCCTTTTTTTTGCTTTCAAAAGTCACATTAGAAAAAAAAAAACCCTCCCATTTCGTTTGAGTTTGGAATTTTTGACAGTTTCTCCAAACGATGTATGGTGAGAAATCAGAGCAGCAGTGAGCGCGGTTTACCTTCTTTAATGGTGTCAATTCATTTTGTAGCAGATCAAAACAAAAAAAGAAAAAGAAAAAAAGGAACCATCCACTAACTCATAGAGCTAATTGGCAAGAGCTGAGACCTGGTGTGTGGCTTCACAAATGGACTAAGCCAGTCACCATGGTTACAGCAGCTGTCAAGGCAGTTTCAAACAGCTGTCAAAATGTCAAAAATTCTGTTATAAAGACAAAAATCTGAAAATACATATATTGCATCTTGACAGCATGGAAATGTCGGTCACTTGTTTTTAACGATAAGTGTTTTGCTCCATAGTGAAAAACTGATGTTTAAAAATGCATGCAATACATTAAATCCAATTGTTCCAATGAGAGCAGAATTCAAAATGTTTTCAAAAATTCAGTTTTTGAGATACAATTCTGGTATTTGCCAAACTTCATCGACTATGAAAAATCTTTTTAGGAAATTGAAAATGTATTTAGCAAGAATTGGCTGGTATATGTTTACAGTACTGTTTACAGTCAAATGTTTAGCACTGTAGGCTCAAATGTTCAAATATCAAAAAGCCGGGTGGTATTTTTGTGGAGGACGATCTGAAGATGCAGTGTAGCAAATTGGTGTCAATTAAGCAAAAATTGTGGGGAGAGAAAGGTTTAATAAGTTTTACAGTTTTTGAAAAAAACTGAGTGATGGACTTCATAATTTGCACTGGATTTAAAAGTTTCTAAAGTACTGGGGCTACCTTTTGGTGAAAGCTTGAAGCACTTGGAGGGCCCGGCCCGGCCCGCAGACTGTACTGTAAATGCCCAGGTCTGACCTACACTGATCAGGCCTCAGGGAGACAAAAAACTAAAAGGACTCCTTCTGTTCCAGTGTGTGATAATGACGATAATGACGACCGTCCAGAAGTTCCCTCTGGGCCCCGCCCCCAGAGGCTGTCAGAACTCACCATCAAAGAAAAGACTCCGCCCATCCCAGAGGGCAGCGCCTTCTTTATCTTCAGCAGCACTAACCCGTAAGTCTCCTACAGGTTTCATACTAGTCAATCTGTTCGTCTAACAGCAACAAAATCTGTTTATATATTAAAGGGATAGTTCAACATTTTGGCAAATTGGCCGATTGCCATAATCCATATAGTCTTAGGAGTAGGTTTGTTACCTTTAATTGTCGGTGCAAGCTATTTTTAGAACGGCGGAGCAGAGCCACGAGCTGCTCAGAGCTACGCTACAGAGCTCATGGGATTTCTTGGTTTCCCTCATCAAACTCATCAAATACACAATCCAACAACTCCAAAACGCTCTGGTGGACAAGTTGTGACCTGCACATTCACCACGCTATGAGATAATAACAGAACGTTACCAGACAGAGTTGTTTTCGAGGCAAATGCAGAGACTGCTTGCCGAAAAACTGCCCCCGACGGGAATGCACATCAGCGATTTTGCATGCATTTACTTGAAAACAACTCTGTCTCGTAATGTAGCGTAGCTCTGAGCAGCTTGCGGCGCGGCTCCACTGTTCTAAAAATAGCTCGCACCCACAAATACTATAGGGATTATGACAATGGGCCAATTTTCCAAAATGTTGAACTATCCCTTTAATGATGATAGAAAGTAGAGATGAAAGCTGTGTCATTGACTTGCCTCTGTCCTGCAGGTTTCGTGTCTTCTGCCATAAGCTGATCAACCATCAGATCTTTACCAACCTCATCCTGGTCTTTATCATGCTCAGCTCTGTCTCTCTGGCTGCCGAGGACCCCATACGCAACTTCTCTGCTCGCAACACTGTACGTACACAACCATTGAGACTGTCCTGAATGGTTAACCCAATCAGTATCAGGAATGATCAATAATATTATAAATATGGATTAACGGATGAATGAGTGTACAACTAAACAATGCAATGTATCATAAAATCTGAAAGACAGAAAACAGATGGCTGATCTTTAAAGCAGAAGTAAGCGTAATATTTGTGTTAATATAAGTCTTATATAGTTATAACTTCCGACGGCAATCGCTTACATAGAGTGTTTGGTCAGAAACACGGGTCTGTCAGTCACTCTGCTCTGCTGTAAGTCGAGGAGAAAACTTTCCTTGTATCCTACAACCTTTATCCAATGAGGAGAGAGAGCGGCATAAAGGGGCGGTCCTCTCTGTGTGTGCAGCCAAGGGATGCGCGTGAATGTGGTGACGTAGGGACGAGGGCGGGGACTGCTAACTCCATCGGCTGACAGGAAGTTAGCCAAAACGACCGGACTGCTTACTTCTGCTTTAATGACACCCGTGCCTTTGCAAAGCACAGTTTGGCTAACAACATTCAGAAAAGTAAAGTACATGCTCTGCATTTCCATGCTGGGAAGTGAACACACTGTGTATGAACATATTAAACCCTGTCATGGTGAGTGCTGACACACCAAAACAAGCTGCACTAGGCAATTTCAGATGTACGTACAGCAGACCCAGCTGGTCATGTCATGAATTACATTTAAAAATCACAACATGTCAACTATGACAAACTGCTTCTTGGCACAGACACTACTGTATTATGTGCTTTAGGAGCCAAGTATTGATGACACAATGAGACGATCTACGCACAGACAAATTGTTTTTGCCAACACAAAAAATATATTTTGAAGAGAAAAGGGCCCAAATACCCAGAACATATACTCTTATTCTGTGCTGATAATTTAACTGCTCAGAAACACACCTGGATGTGTTAATGCATGTCTGGAATTAGAGAGAGAACTCTGATAATCAGAAATGTGGGGAGTTCATAGGTTTTGTTTCACTCATTTTTTCTGATTGTCCCATTCCCTTGAGATATGTCACTGTTTATTCATCACTTTCAGCCATGTAGGAGCTGGGAGCTAATGGGGAATGCAATACTGATTTGTCACCCAGTCAGTGGATCTTCATTAGCGCTGCTACTCATCAGTAAAAACACCTTCCAATGAGCTGGAGTTTGAAATATTGCAGTTAAAACCCGAAACAGGAAAAGCTGCTTGTTCTGTGGTTTGCGACTCACACGCTTCAAACCCACAGTGAAGACCGACGTCTGCAGCATGCTGGAGCAGTGCAGATGTTTATCTACTGCAGCTGCTGATGGCACGGCTCGACGCGGCTTTCACTATAGGCACAGAATGTCGCCTGTCGCTGCTCTTTACTAACCTGAGAAGTTGGTTTGGCCCAGCGTGTGAGCTCACACTGTTTTACATCGTATCTTACCTAGTGCAGCTTTGTACTGGTGTCTCATCTGTGTTTCACTCTTAACTGCATCTACTACTAAAGTGTATATATGTTCTGCTGTTGTCCTGGAATGACTTGGACTTGTGCATTGCCTCTTGCAGATACTTGGTTATTTTGACTATGCTTTCACCGCAATCTTTACTGTTGAGATCCTGTTGAAGGTAAATGTTCTCTGTGTGCTGTGCTGTGCAGTGCTGCGTAGAGCTTCAGTAACCCTGCGTGCTTATGTCACTCTGATTGCCTCCTCAGATCCTAGGCTATGCAGACTATGTCTTCACTAGTATGTTTACATTTGAGATCCTTATTAAGGTAAACAATCCAAACTGTCATGCCGCCTCAGCAACAACCCACCACTTCCAAGCTTGCTGCACATGTCCTCCCCCCCCTCCCTTATTTGTGTCTCTATAAGGGCCACCTGCTTGTCTTGTTGTCACAGGCAACCAATCTGTCAACATACATTTTTGTCAGATATTTTCTTTATTTGTCTGTCAGTCCGTCACTTTTCCATCACGGCCCTCTTCCACCCAGCTTATGGGTCAGTGGCTCTCCAGAGTCCAAAATATGACTGCTCTTTTCTTCAGCTTTCAGAATATCAGTAAATATTTCCTCAACTGGTACTGTACTGTTGAGGCAATTTGAAACCATTCGCCAAATATTATCATTTTTTGAAAATATTTCATTTTTTGTTGTTTCTTATCTAAAACATTGAGATTGAATCCTCTGCCTTACCCCTCTGCTCTATGCATGCTTGCACGGGGCCCATAAAAACTTTATCAGGAGTTCTAAGCATCTGCTGTACAGTTACTGGCTTAATCCAAATTAGAAATGAGTGTTGTCTGCAGATTTTGCATTGTTCAAAGTTTATTTTAGGTGTGTGTGTAACCACAGGAGTCTGTAAGCGTTTTTTTAAACTAGTGTTTGTGAGTTTGTCTCCAGCCTTACCTGTCAGCTTTGTATGTAATATTTCAAAGGCTTGACAATAGCAGAAATATGACTGGGAACTAATGGTTTGCTTACATAATTAAAACAATCATCATTGAGGCTCCATTTCAGGACCATCAAGTTCCATCGTGGACTGTTGTCATGAACACCTGCATCTGAAATGCAAAGTTAATGTAAATGTTAGAGAGTATACATAAAATGCAGACCTTAGAATTTTCAATTCGGCACAGAATTAAATACAAATTGAATACTAACTTTTTTTCATGTTTTTAGTAATAGAACTTTTAAGACAGGGTTCCCAATTTTTTAACGGTAAAAATAACGGTGCCATAGATTGCCGTGTGACAAATTTTATTTTAAATTTAAACTACAACTTTTCATCTTTTTTAAAATGATGGCTAAAATATGGTATGTGTAATAAATGTTCACATTTTATTTGATATCTGGAAATCATCTCACAACCCCTTCGGTGGGGTCCCGACCCCCACTTTGGGAACCCCTGGTCTAAGCAGTTGTGCCCCTGTGTGGATGTGGACTGTGGCCTGTGTTCCTGAGTCCTCACTCTGGGCTTTCCTCTGTCCGTCTCATCAGATGACAGCGTTTGGGGCATTTCTTCACAAAGGGGCGTTCTGCAGAAACTACTTCAACCTATTAGACCTGCTGGTCGTTGGTGTGTCTCTGGTGTCCTTTGGAATTCAGTAAGTAACATGAATGTTTCAGTACAAACCCAGTGCGCTGTGGGCTACAACATGACACTAGCTTTCCCTTCAATGCTGAAGCTGCTGATGTGTCTCTCCTCAGGTCTTCTGCCATTTCAGTGGTGAAGATTCTGCGGGTCTTGCGAGTCCTTCGCCCACTCAGGGCCATTAACAGAGCCAAAGGACTCAAGGTCAGAGTAACGGCAGTTCAAGATTCTGTATCCGAGCACACGCGCTTGTGTGTGAAGTTGTACATGCACACACCTACTGTGTGGTTGTGATGCAGTGGCGTGTATTCTCTGCTGTTAACATTGTGTAACTGCGTGTCCTTTTCAGCACGTGGTCCAGTGTGTGTTTGTGGCCATCAGGACTATCGGCAACATCATGATCGTCACCACGCTGCTGCAGTTCATGTTCGCGTGTATCGGTGTGCAGCTCTTCAAGGTACACTAGAGTGATAGTACGGTGGCCCTGAGAGCTCAACACATAGAGCACATGGTGTGTTTCCAGGGGACATTACCTGACTTTGTGACTTTGTCTCAGTAGGTTCATCCTTTTTTTCTTTTTACATTATTCCAGTGTTTTTCAACCTTGGGGTCGGGACCCCACGAGGGGTCACCTGGAATTCAAATGGGGTCGCCTGAAATGTCTAGTAATTGATAAAAAGAAATACTGATAAAAACATTTTTTAACCAATTTTTTTATTCTTTTTAAAATTAGGATTAAAAACACCACACACAATCTTAAACAAATGTATTCTATACTTTCACTTTCTCGACTATAAATTGAGTTCAAGTAAAATGCAGCATATAAAAATATCTGAACGGGCGCATCTTGATTGACGACCGTGACTGCATGTGATCGCAGGGTCACCAGAAATGTGTGATGTCAAAATGGGGTCATGAGCCAAAAAAATCAAACATCTTGTGTTGGTTTGTGTGACTTTGCAGCACATGGTGTCCAA